>NW_006921791.1:4047515-4062901 GCF_000298275.1 Orycteropus afer afer | reverse complement strand
CAAGGAGACATCCTTGCTCCTCAGCACTTGAAACAGTTCCTTCCCGGTTGACCTTCCCAATGCTACACATTGTCTAATGTCTTGACTGCTGCTTCCATTGGCATCGATTGTAGAACCAAGCAACGAGAATTCTTTGACAACCTCAATCTTCTCTCCATTTATCGTGATGCTTCTTATTGGTCCAGTTGTGAGGATTTTCTTTATATTGAGACGTAATCCATACTGCAGACTGTATTCTTCAACCTTCATCAGTAAGTGCCCCAAGTCATCCTAACTTTCAGCACATATAGGACTAAGAAGAAGGAAAAGGCCATCCACTTCTCAAAGAATTGGCCAGGGAAACCCTTATGAATAGCACTTGGTCATGATACATTATTTTTTGATATGTTGTTGGAGTCTCTTGAGTAGGATTTTGTTGAAGACTTTTGCATCTATATTCATGATAGATATTGGTCTGCAGTTTTCCTTTCTAGTGGTGTCTTTGCCTGGTTTTGTCAGGGTTATGCCTGTTTCATAAGATGAATGTGTGAATATTCCTTCCTTTTATATGTCCTGGAATAATTTGAGTAGAATTAGTGTCAGCACTTCTCTGAATGATTCATAGAATCTCCACTGGAACCATTGGGACCAGGACTTTTTTGTGGGTAATTTTTTTATGACCTGTTTATTTTCTTCTTTTTTTATAGGTTTATTCAAGTTTACTACCTCAGTCTGTGTTATTTAGATAAATAATATGCTTCTAGAAATCTGTCCATTTCTTCTATGTTTTTAAATTTGTTGGAGTATAGTTCTTCATGTTGTTGTTGTTGTTATGTGCCATGAAGTCGAACCCAACTCATAGCTCCTACAGTTTTTCATAGTATCAGGATATTAATCTTTTTGTTTCTGCTGTTTTTGTTGTGATGTCACTCCTTTCATTTCTTATCTGTGTTACTTGCATCTTCTCTTTCTTTTCCTTTTTTAAGTTTGCCAGTGGTTTGTGCATTTTGTTAATCTTTTCAAAGAACCAACCTATAGTTTTGATTTTTTCTATTTTCTTTTTCATTTATTTCTGCTCTAATCTTTATTCTTTTCTTCTGGTGAGTATAGTTTTATTTTTATTTATTTATTTTTTCAGCTCTTTTTTTAATTGTTTGAGAGTTTGGGTTAAGGTGTTGATTTTGGCTCTTCTTTTGTTGCATGCATTTATCATTATAAATTGCTCTCTAGTCACTACTTTTGTTGTATCTTAAAGATTTTAGTATGTTGTGTTTTCATTCTCATTTGATTCAAGGAACTTTTTAATTTCATTTTATATTTAATCTATTACCAGTCCTTTTAAAAATAAATTTTATTGAATTATAATTTATGTACAATGAAATACACATAACTAAATTGACATGAATTAATGAATTTCTTTTTTTTTTTTTTTTTTTTTTTGGCAGTGTTCTCTTCCCTCCCCCCCACCCCAGGTAATTGACAAATAAAATTTCCTTCTGTATATAAAACTTTCCTTGCTATTTACAATAATGAATTAATACCATATCTGTCCTTCTGTGATTGACTTATTTCACTCAGCATAGTGTCCTCCAAGTTCATCCACATTATGCAGTGTTCCACAGATTCTACATTATTCTTTAGGGTTGCATGGTATTCCAATGTGTGTAAATTTCATAGTTTGGTTATCCATTCCTCTGTTGACATTCACATAGGTTGCTGCCACCTTTTTTTGCTATTGTAAATAGTGCTGCGATGAACATGGGTGTGCATGTCTGTTCTTATCCTGGTTATCACTTCTTTAGGATATATACCTAGTAATGGGATTTTGGATCAAATGATATTTCTAATTCCGGGTTTTTAAGGAATTGCCATACTGTTATCCACAGTGGTAGTATCATCTCACACATGCACCAGCAGTGTATGACAGTCCCAATCTCTCCACATACTTGCCAGAATTTGTTATTTTCTGTCTTGTTGAACATTGCTGTTAGTGCTGGGGTGAGATGGTATCTCATTATTGTTTTGTTTTGATTATATTTCTTCATGTATTTGCTGGCTGCCAGAATATCCTCTCTGGTTAAGTGTCTATTCATGTCTTCTGCTCATTTTTTAATTGGATTGTTAATTTTTTTTGTTGTTGTGGTGTTAGAGTTTTCTATAAATTTTAGAGATGACTCACTTGTCAGGTATGTAATTATCAATAAATATGAATTTGTTGTTGTCATTTTGTTATGTGCTTTTTCATGGTGTTGATTTCTTTGTTCCTTATAATTTTCTGTGCTGAGCTTATTTTGTTTATGAATCATGTTATCACTTCCTTCCTTGCTATTGTTTTAGTATTTGCTAAATATTTGTATGGGTCCTCTTTTTTGTTTTGATATGAAGGTTTATCACATTTATTTGATGTTACTCTGTGATTTATAATTTTCTTCCCTAGATTAGAACCGTCCATTCTATCTTTTGGTTGTCTTGACTTCACTACCATTTGTTGTTGTTGTTGTTATGTGCTGTCGAGTCAGACCCGACTCATAGCGACCCCTCCTTGGGTTTCCTAGGCAGTATCACTACGGAAGTAGATTGCCCAACCTTCCTTCTGAAGAGTGGCTGGTGGGTTTGAACCGCCAGCCTTCTGCTTAGCAGTCAAGTGCCTTTAGGTACTATGCTACCAGAGCTCCCTCACTACCATTTAGAAGTTCTGTAATTATACAATTTTTTCCCTTATTTTGCTTTGTAATTGTCCTCATATGTCACTTGATGTCTGTGGTTCCCTGTTTACAATCTTGTATGCTTATTTACTTTGGATACTTCTATAAATGGGTTAGTTTCTGGGTTATGTCATCATGTGTGTTGGTGGTCAGTTGTTGTTTGCTGTTGTTCCTTCTCTGTCTAAAGGACTGACTTAAGCATCTCTTGTGAGGTTGGTCTGGTTTTAACAAATTCATTTATTTCTGCTTATCTGGGAATGTCCTAATTTCACCATCATATTTGAGGGACAGTTTTACTGGGTATATAATTTTTGGTTGGAATTTTTTTTTTCTTTCAGGGTTTTATATACATCATCCCATTTTCTTCTCACCTGCATGGTTTTTGCTGAGAAATCCAAGCTTAGTCTTATCGGTTACCCCTTGTAAGTAACTTTTCATTTATCTTGTGCTGCTTTCAGGATTCTTTCTTTGGTTTTAGTGAGTTTGATAATGGTATATATTGGTGGTTTTCTTTTGGGGTCTATCCTGTTTGGGGTTTGTTGGACTTCTTTAATGGGTATGTTCTCATCTTCCATCATACCAGGAAAATCCTCTTCCAACAAAACTTTGACAACTTTTCCTGTGGTTTTATTTGTCTTTTCCTGTTCTGGAATTCCAATTACACATAGGTTATTCCTTTTTGTGATATCCCACATGAACCTTAAGCTTTCTTCATTTTATTTTACTCTTTTTTCTGCTTGATCCCTTTCCAAAGAAGTATTGAGGTATTTGCCTTCGATCTCACTAATTCTGTCTTCCATTGATTCAATTCTACTCCTTTGCCCATTCAATATGTTATCTATTTCTGAAAATTTAGTATTAGTTTTCTGGATTTCAGTCTGTAGATTTTGTATCATTTCTAATTTTTCATTATTTTGTAATTTTGTTCTTGTATTGTCTTTCAAAAATTATTCTAGGGTTTTCTCTGTGTTTTCCTCAATTTTTTCAATGTTTTCCTTGATCTGCCTCTCAATTTATTGAAGGTACCTAAATATAATTCTTTTGAATTTCTTATCAGGGAGTTCTGATGCTGTGTCTTCCTCAGGGATATGTTTTGGGTCTGTATCATGGTCCTTTGTTTCTCCTGATTTATCTTGTTTCTTTGTATGGACTGTAATGCAGTCATCTCTGAGGTTTTGTGATGCTTTTATGTTTATATTTAATTAGAGACTGTATGTTGGAGTGACTTGCCCATGATTTTTGTTTTCTTTGTTTTGTTTGTATGTTATCTACACAAGCAGGGTACTGTGCTATGCTCCTCTATTCACTAGTTGGCAATACTTATACACTCACCACCTGTCTCCTTTCCTGTTGTCTGCCTTACATACACCCCTAGTTTTCTTGGCAAATGGAGTCTATTCTTAAGTCCCTGGAATCTGAATGAAAATGCTGTTACTTAAAAATCCAAAATGGCCACCACTTGTAAACATTCGAAATGGCTGCACCCTCCAGACAGCTGAAAGTCCACAGTTTAGGTTGTCTTTCTCCTTGCTCTTTCCCTTCCTAGTCATAGGCCACCAGTGCAGTCATCTGTGCAGCCCTTAGTAACCAGGGCTGACCTTTAGATCAATTCTCAGGTCCCAACACCACTTGAAAATATTCAGGCTGTTGGTCCCATCAGAGTAACTGACAGTCCACTGATACCACCATCTTCATACTCACTGTTTTTGTTCATGTTTTTCCACTAGTTGGTGATTAATCCACTTCTGTATACTTGCTTTCAAAAGTTAGGGCTCCAGGATCATTTTCTGTATCTGTGTTAATTAGTTTTTATTTTTTTTGTTGAAGAGGGTCTGTGTAGCGTGTCTCCTATTCTGCCATCTTATGGGAAGTTCCTTTTCTTATTACCAGTTATTTTTAAGGAAAGTGTTATTCAGCTACCATGAATTTGCTCTTCTTCCATTGGACTTCCTAGTGTTGATTGCTAATTTTACAGTCTTGTGATCTGAGAAGATGCTTTGCAGTATTTCAGTGTTTTATTGAGGCTTGTTTTGGGGCCTAAGATATGATCAATCCTGGAGAATATGCCATGTGTCCTGGAAAATAACATATATTTTGCTATTGTTGGGTGAAGTACTCTGTAGATGTTTATAAGGTCAAGTGGATTGATTGTATTGTTTAGTTCTTCTGCATTTTTGTTGAGTTCCTTTCCAGATGTTGTATCTTTTATTGAAAGCGGTGTATTAAAATCTCCTACTGTTACTGTGGAGTCATAAATTTGTCTTTTCAATTCTGTTAAAGTCAGTTTTATGTATTTTGGGGCTCTTTCATTGGGTGGGTATTATGGTTATGTCTTCTTGTTCAACTGACCCTTTAATCATTATAGAATATCCTTCCGTTTCTATTATGGTGGTTTTTAATCTTAAAAGTCTATTTTATCAGAAATTAATATTGCCACCTCTAATCTCTTTTGGTTGTCATTTGCTTGATATATTTTTTCCAACCTTTGATTTTTAGTCTATTTTTGTCTTTGTGTCTAAGGTGAGTCTCTTGTACAAGACAGCCTATAGATAAGTCATGTTTTCTTATCCAGTCTGCAACTCTCCATCTCTTGAGTTCTTCATTTAATCCATTTACATTCAGTGTAATTATTGACAAGTATGAGTTTGTTGACATCATTTTGTTATATATTTTTTCATGGTGTTGCTGATTTCTTTGTTCCACATAATTTCTATGCTGAGTTTGTTTTGTTTGTGAATCATGTTATCATCCCCTTTATTGCTATTGTTTTAGTATTTGCTAAATATTTCTTCTTATCTTCTTTTTTTATTTTGATGCAAAGTTTTATTATATTTCTTTGAGGTTACCCTGTGATTTATCATTTTCTTTCCAAGTTTACAGCAGTCAGTTCTATCTTGCAATTATTTTAACTTCCTCACCATTTAGAAATTCTATAATTACACTATTCATTCCCACTGTTTGGCTTGTAGCTATCCTCATTTACCAATTGATGTCTCTGATTCCCTTCTTACAATCTTGTAAGCTTATTTTATTTTGGATATTTGTTTCACTGGATTGGTTTCTGGGTTATGTCATCATGTATGTTAATCATCAGTTGTTGTTTTCTGTTGCTGTTTTTTTATTCAAAAGACTCCCTTTAGCATCTTTTCTAAGGTTGATCTGGTTTTAACAGATTCCCCTAGTTTCTGCTTATCTAGAAATCTCCGAATTTCACTATCATAACTGATAGAAAGTTTTTTGGGTATACAATTGTTGGCTGAATTTTTTTTTCTTTCAGTATTTTATATATATTATGCCACTGGTGCCTCACCTGCCAAGAAATCAGAGCTTAGTCTTCTTGCTTGCACTTTGTAGGTAATTTTTCATTTTTCTTGCACTAATTTCAGGATTCTTTCTTTGTCTTTGGTTTTGGTGAATATGATAATCATATATCTTGGTGATTTTCTTATGGGATCTATCCTGTTTGGTGTTCTTTGAACTTCTTGAATAGATATATTCTCATTTTTCATCATATTAGGAAAATTCTGTTCCAACAAACCCTTGACAATTTTCTCTGTGGTTTTATCTGTTTCTTCCTGTTCTGGAATTCTAATTACATGTAGATTATACCTCTTAATGGTATATCACATGAATCATAGACTTTCTTCATTATGCTTGTATCTTTTATCTGATTAATTCCTTAAGAAAGTAGTATTGAAGTATTTGTCTTCAATATCATTAATTCTGTCTTCCATTGATTCAGTTCTACTCCTTTGACTCTTTAATGTGCTACCTATTTCTGAAATCTTACTATTAATCTTCTGGATTTCTGTTTGTTGTTTTTGTATCATTTTCTAATTTTTTTTTTTTTGTCAATTTTGTTCTTGTATTGTTTTCCTAAAAGTCTAAAGTTTTGCTTGTGTTTTCCTTAATTTTTTCAGTGTTTTCCTTGATCTTGTCAGTTTTTCTTGATCTGTCTCTCAATCCATTGATGGTACTCATGTATATTCTTTTGAATTCTTTATCAGGAAGTACTAATGCTGCTTCTTCCTCAGGGATGTTTTCTATGTTTGTATATTGTTCTTTTGTTTCTACTACTTTATCTTGTTTTTTTTTTTGTGTGTGGACTGTGATGATCTATTGTCTCTGAGACACTGTAGTATTGTATTTATGAATAACTTGTGTATGTTGATGTGACTCATGCTTTGTGGTGTAGTGCGTAAGGCATTTGACTGCTAACCAAAAGGCTGGCAATTCAAACCCACCAGCCACTCCTCATAAAGAAGGTTGGGAAATCTACTTCTGTAGTGATATTGCCTTGGAAACCCAAGGCGGGATTGCTATGAGTCAGATCCAACTCCACAGCAGAGAGTGGTTTGGTGTGGTGTTTGTGTGTGTGTGTGTGTGTGTGTGTGTAAGCACAGCACCCTGTTCATATGTATTCTGTAGTTGTTAGCACTTAGGCACTCACCACCTGTCTCATGGTGAGTGTGATAGAGAATGAGAGTGTGTACACAGATCTCTGTTAGCTTTTGTAAGGAGCAGTTGAGGGTGAGTTGAACTGGTATTGGCTATCATTTATCACTGATCAGTTGGTGAAAAATAGTAGTGGCCTTCACTCAGTGGGTGGGGCAGCAGAAGGTGCAGGTACGGTTGGGTTGTGTGCAAATAGTGCTGTCTCCCAATCAGTAAGACAAAAAGAAAAGGAAAAAAAATGCAAAAAAAAGAGAACAAAAATCTCAAACAGCATGAAAAAACAGGAACAATCAGAAAAAAAGGAGAAATGAAATAAATAAGAAGAAAATTTTCGAAATATATTTTAAAATAAAAGAAATACAGTGAGAGAAAGAGAAGGAAAAAAAAGACACAGTATCTGGGGAGAGAAGAATAAGAGAAAAGAGCAAGAGTACAAGAATAGGGAAAACTGCTAAAGGAAAAACAACAGATGGGAAGAAGCAAAAGAAAGAAAAAAGAAGGGATCCAGGAAAAGGGAAGAGAAAAAAAGAAAGAAAGAAAGAACTAGGGATGGGAAAGAGAAAAAAGAAAAAGAAGATAAAAAGAATATAAAATATATAAGAATGTAAAAGGGATATAAAATATATAAGAATATAAACAGAATAAAAAGAAGGAGGAAGAGAAAAAGAATAATTTAAAAACAAAGAAAGAAAAACAAATCTGTGTGGGGCAGGGCACAGAACCCAGGCTCAGTGCACAGACCAGCATGGACTCCCTGTAGGACAAGAAGGTGATGGAGGCGGGGGATGGCCCCTCCCCTGTTCACCAAGATGTTGTGGGGCACAAGAGTAACTAGGGGACTATCACACTTCACCAGTCTTCAGGCTCCTGTGTGGTTTCCCATGCTGTCTCAGCAGGTGGACCCCACTCCCAGGTCACAGTCCAAGCAAAAACACCACCTGCACAAACTCAAAATGGTTGTGCCGGCTGCTTGGAAACATCCATAATGGCTGCACCCTCAAGGCAGCCACCAATAGTCCACAGGTCCACCTGTCAACTTTCCTCACTGTTCTCCCTCCTCGCTGTTCTCCCTTCTGGGTATCAGGTACAAATGCAGTCACTGCCTATGCAGTCCTTGGTGAACAGAACCAATTTTCAGGTTCCTGTCAGGAAATATTCAGAATGGTTCTGTCCTCAAGACAGCTGGCAGTCTGCTGCTGTTTTTCTTCTTACTCACTGTTTCATTCAGATTCTTCTACTGGTTGGCATTTAAACCATTTCTTTATCCTTCACTTCAAAGCTCAGGGTTCCAGGATTGTCTTCTGTATTGCTTTCAATTGCTTTCTCAATGCTTTATTGCAAAGGATTTTTGAAGCTTGTCTGCCTATTCCACCATCTTGCTGGAACTCCTCTAGATAGATGATTCTTTAGTCTAAATTTTATATGCATAGTCTTTGAGTAGATTATTGATCTTTTGAAAGACTCAACAGTTTTACCACAATGGAATATATATATATATTGAAATGAATTAATAGAATACAGATGAAAACTAAAACTGAGCTGAATATATGAATTACGCTTTCTTTTGCAAGGAAACGTGGTAGAGCAATAGAGCCAATAGAGCATAATTTATGAATTCAGAAATATCTGTTAAATTCCATCGTGGTTACTTATTAGCTGAATGATGATAAGCAAGTTACATAATCCTCTGAGCCTCACTTTTCTCACTTTTGAGATGGGATAATAACACTTTCCTCTCAGCATTGTTTTCAAGGTTAAATGAACTGATGTAACTAAAGTGCTCAGAACAAGACCTGATCTGTGGTGAATGTACATAGAGAATCTCCTATTGTCATAATAACATAGAAGGCATTCACTCATCTTTCAAAATTTGGAATTGAGTGTGATTTTTTTTTTTCAATTTTATTGTGCTTTGGGTGCAAATTTACAAAACAAATTTGTTTTACATTCAATAGTTTGTGTACATTTGATTTCATGCCCAGATTACCATCCCCGACCATAACAAACTCTCCTCCCCTCCTGTTCCTGTGACTACCTGCTTCCTGTGCCCTTCTTAACTATGCATCCCTGTTTGTCCAGCTTTCCCTCTTTGCGAATGTTGCCACTCTGGTGTCTCATGGCTGATTGCTCTAAGAGGTGCATCTCCTTAGAGTTGGTGAGTGCATCATCCTGGGGAAGGTGTTCTACTTCAGTAGAACATGTGAGTGTTTCTACTGTTGGGCTGAGAGCCAATCCATTGAAGTGAATCCATTTCTAGGCCCAAAGGGTAACCCAGGGCCATAGTCTCCAGGGCTCTTGAATGTGAATTTTAATTTCTCACTTATAGTCCTGTGAGGAAAGTTCTCAAGTAGTATGGGTTCCTCATAACTGGAAGGTAAGCATGTAAAATTGAGAATGTGATGTAGGGAAGAGAGCACTCACTGTATGAAGAGTCGAAAGTGTAAGTACAAATATTGGCTATATTCATGGCTGTTGTTTTTGTTACATACTGTTGAAATGATTTCAACTCATAGTGACCCCATGTACAACAGAATGAAACACTGCCTGGTCCTGCACCATCTTCACAGTTCTTGCTAAACTTAAGCCCATTGATCCAGTCACTGTGTCAATCCATCTCATTGAGGGTCTTCCCCTTCTCCACTGACCCTCTACTTTATGAAGCATAATCTCCTTCTCCAGGAATTTGTCCCTTCTGACAACATGAACAATGTAGTTAATAAGAAGTCTGGCAATTCTCAGTTGTAAGGAGCATTCCAGCTGCACTTCTCCCAGGATAGTTTTGTTCATTCTGTTGGCAGTCTATTGTGTATTTTCAGTATTCTTCACCAATACCAAAATTCAAAGGCATCAATTCTTCAGTCTTCCTTATTCATTGTCCAGCTTTCATATGTATATGAAGTGACTGAAAGTATCAAGTTTTGGGTTAGGTGCAGCTCAGTCTTCAAAGTGACATCTTTACTCTTTAACACTTTAAAGAAGTCCCTTGCAGCAGATTTGCTCAGTCCATTATGATGTCTGATTTTTTTACCTCAGCATTTTATGGATGTTGATTGTGGATCCAAGTAAAATTAAATCTTTGACAGCTTCAAACTTTTCTCCATCTACTGTGATGTTGCTTATTGGTCCAGTTGTGAGGATTTTTGTTTTCCTTATGTTGAAGTGTAGTCTTCAATTTTCATCAGTAACCACTTCAAGTGATCTTCACTTTCAGCAAGCAAGGTTATGCCATCTGTGTATTGCAGGTTGTCGTGTTTTCCTCTAATCCTGTCACATTCTTCATATAGTCCAGCATCTTGGATATTTGCTCAGCAAACAGATTGAATAAGTATGGTGAAATGATGAAACTCTGCACATACCCTTCCTGATTTTAAGGTATGCAGTATGTCCTTGTTCTGTTTAAACAACAGCCTATTGGTCTATGTACAGGTTCCTGAGTACAATTAAGTGTTCTGGAATTCCCATTCTTCTCAATGTTACCCATAACTTGTTATGATCCAAAAAATGTAATGCCTTTACATAGTCTGTAAAACACAGGTAAACATCTTTCTGGTATTTGCTTTCAGCTAAGATCCATCTGACATCTGCGATGATATCCTTCATTCCATGTTCATGGTGAGCTATGTGAAATTTAGTATATGGCTTACTGGCTCTGAAAATCCATTGTTTCATTGATAAAATGGGGATTCAGATCTTCATTGTGTAAATCTACTGCCAAGGATTTCTCTAAATCATTATAAACAAAAATGTCATTTTCAGGGCTAAGGTGTATGTTATCCAAGTCATGGTTCTTTCAATCTCCCCATATGCATGTCAAATTTGCAATAAAAGGGAAGACTAAAGAAGAATTGATGCATTCAAATTGTGGTGTTGGAAAAGAATATTGAAAATACCATGGATTGCCAGAAGAACAAACAGATATATCTTGGAGGAAGTACAACCAAATGCTCCTTAGAAGAGAAAATGGTGAAACTTGTCTTGTTTACTTTGTACATGTTATCATGAGGAATCCAATCTGGAGAAGGATATCACAGTTGATAAATTAGAAAGTCAATGACAAAAAGGAAGAACCCCTAACAAGATGGTTTGACACAGTGACTGCAAGAACAGCATCAAGCATAGGAATGATTAAGAGGATGACACAGGACCAGACAATATTTTAATTCTGTTATATCCCTTTATCTATCCTGTTAGGATAAAGTCTGTCATTATAAGTTGGAGCTGACCCAATGGCACTGCTAAGAGGTTCAAGAGCAGATATTCATCACAAGCCTACCGTGTGTCTGGCACCAGGTCAACATCAAGACATGCTGGTCCCCTAAACCAGAGATTCACAGCCTAATAAGGTTATGGGGTTGAGGAATTATCATACATTTTTTATGCTTTCACTGGAACGCTTGTGCCTTGTACAATGAAGAATAAAAATAGAACTGCACAGACTTCTTGATACAACTGCATATGTAAGAACCCTGAAAACAAAACAAAACAAAAAGTTTAAATATAGAATGTGAGCATGATACAGTGGCAACAGTAAGGCTTTGGGCATCAGGCAAAACTGTGCCACACTGGACTAGCTCATTTCTCTTCACTTTCATTTCCTCTTCTGTAAGCTTGAATTAAGCAAAATCAGCCTCACAAGCTTATTTTGCAAATTAGAGATAATGTCTGTACAGGAACTGGCTCCTGAAAAGCACTAAATAAATAATACCTGTTATTATTGTAACCTGAATAAACTATGAGGGAGGGTGAAGAGGAGCAGGTCCAAATGCACCATACACAAAGAATCCCTAAGTCTCCCTTTTATCTCATTATCTCTCCTGAACTCTCACTCCTTACTACAGGTGTTCATCTCATCATACAGCTCCTGCTTCTCAAACAACAACACTCCATTGTCCCTTATGCTCAATTCCCTCCTGTACATTTCACTTATAAAATATTTCCTTCTCTTTTTTTCCTTATAAAATAAGTTGATTGGTTCTCATCCTCTACCACAATCCTCTCCCATAAGTTACTCAGTCATCACAACAATGCCCTCTTACTAAGCAAACAATGGATATTAACTCCTTAGGAACCAAGTGGTCAGGGAGAGATAACTACAAATACATGCATGTATGTACACATATGTTCGTAGCTGTGCATATATTCACACACACATACACATATATATAATGCAAAGGTATTAAATTGTGTGGTCATAACAAATTATTGATAACATTGAGAAGAATGGGAATTCCAGAATACATAATTGTGCTCATGAGGAACCTGTACATAGACCAAAGCTGTCACTTAAACAGAACAAGTGGATACTGAGTGGTTTAGAATCAGAAAGTGTGTGCATCAGGATTGTATCCTTTCACAGTACTGATTCAATCTGTATGCTGAGTAAATAATCCAAGAAGCTGGATTATTGGAAGAATAACATGACACCAGGATTGGAAGAAGACTCATTAACAGCCTACAATACGCAGATGGCACAACCTTGCTTGCTGAAAGTGAGAATGACTTGAGGCACTTACTGATGAAGATCAAAGACTACAGTCTTCACTATCAATTACACCTCAACATAATGAAAAAGAAAGTCCTCACAACTGGACCAATAATCAACTTCATGACAAATAGAGAAGAGATTGAAGTTGTCAGGGATTTCATTTTACTTGGATGCACAGTCAACACCCATGGAAGTAGCAGCCAGGAAACAAGACATCACATTGCAATGGGAAAATCTGCTGCAAAAGACTTCTTTAAAGTGTTAAAGAGTAAAGATGTCACTTTGAAGACTAAGGGGTGCCTGACCCAAGCCATGGTATTTTCAATACCCTCATATGCATGTAAAAGCTAGACAATGCATAATGAAGACTGAAGAGTTAATGCCTTTGAATTGTGGTGAACAATATTGAAAATACCATGAACTGCCAGAAGAAAGAACAAATATGTACTGAAAGGAGTGTAGGCAGAATGCTTGTTAGAAGTGAGAATAGCCAGTCTTTGTCTTACTTACTTTGGTCATGTTGTCAGAAGGTCCATTCTCTGTAGAAGGATATCACCCCTTTATAAATTAGACATTCAGTGAAGAAGGGGAAGACCCTCAATGAGAAGGATTGACACAGTGGCTGCAACAATAGGCTTAAGCATTAAAAGAATTATGAGCACAGCACAGAACAGAGCAGTGTTTCTTTCTCTTGTACTTAGTGTTTTTATGAATTGGAGTTGACATGACAGCATCCAAAAACAAATATATGTTTGTATATGTGTATATACATGCACACACACATGTATAGACACACACACACAGAGACACACACACACACACACACACACACACATATATATATATATATATATGTACACAGATATATGAACACAAAGAGAGAAAGTAGTCAGAGATAGAGACAGGGAGAGGCAATAGTGGTTCAGTCATAGAACTCTCACCTTTCATGCTGTTCTTGTTAGGTCTCACTTCTAAGGAGCATTCCAGTTGTATGTCTTCCAAGACAGATTTGTTAATTCTTCTGGCAGTCCATGGTATTTTCAGTATTCTTTGCCAACACCACCATTTAAAAGCATCAACTCTTCTTTGATCTTTCTTATTCATAGTCCAGCTTTCACATGCGTATGAGATTATTATAAATACTATGGCTTGGGTCAGGCACACGTTAGTCTTCAAAATGACATCTTTACTCTTTAACACTTTGAAGAGGTATTTTGCAGCAAATTTGCCCAGTGCAATACGTCATCTGAGTTCTTGACTGCTGCTTCCATGGGTGTTGACTGTGCTTCAAAGTAGAATGAAATCCCTGATAACTTCACTCTTTTATCCATTAATCATGATGTTGCTTACTGGTCCAGTTGTGAAGATTTTTGTTTTCTTTATGCTGATGTGTGATCATAAAGAAAACAAAAATCCTCACAACTGGACCAAGAAGCAAAATCACAATTAATGGAGAAAAGAATGACGTTATCAGAGATTTCATTTTTCTTCAAAGCATAGTCAACACCCATGGAAGCAGCAGTCAGGAAATCAGATTACATATTGCACTGGGCAAATCTGCTGAAAACTGAAAAGTGTAGTCTCTGATCCTCATCAGTAAATTTTTAAGTCATCTTCACTTTCAGCAAACAAGATTATGTCATCAACATCCCTCAGGTTGTTAATGAGTCTTTCTCCAATCCTTATGCCATGTTCTTCATATAATCTGGCTTCTTGGATTATTTGCTCTGCAAACAGCTTGAATTTGTATGGTGAAATGATACAACCCTGACTCACAACTCATTGATTTTAAACCATGCAGTATTCTCTTGTTCTATTCTAATGACTGCTTCCTGTTCTATGTACATGTTCATCATGAGTACAATAAAGTGTTCTGGAATTCCCATTCTTTGCAGTGTTATCCATAATGTGTTATCATCCACACAGTTAAATGCCTTAACATAGTCAGTAAAACACAAGTAAACCCCTTCCATGCAGAAGACCTGAATTCAATTCCCAGTGAGTGAGCCTCATGAATAGTTGCCACTTGTCTGCCATTAGAGCTTCTGTGTGGCTATGATATTAAGCAGGTTTCAGAAGATTTTCCAGAATAAAATGGAGCAGGGAGAGAGGCCAGGCTATCTATTTCCAAAAATCAGCAATGAAAATCCTGTACATTATAATAATCTGGTCTACAACCAATCATGCAGATGACACAGGCCCATTGTTCATGAGATCACCCTGAGAGTTAGGGAGGGACTTGATGGCAGCTAACTACTATAGACACACACACACACACACCCATAGATACACACACGTGTGTGTGTGTTTTATTTCACATTATTCCTCTGTAGTACTTTTCAGTGAATGATTCAACTTCAGCTTCTGTCATTAAAATATTGTATCTCGGTTTCTCACTCAACTATCAGTCTCTCAGTTACCAATCCCTGATCTTCTGTGTAAAAATAATTCCCTCTTCTTGATCCCTCTGGTGTTCTGCTCATCCCTCAGACACAGCACTTACTAGAGTTTATTGAAACTATCTGTTTATATACCTGACTCATTGACTAGAAAATGAGTTTCAAAGCAGGGGCTAGATCTTAGTCATTTTTGCATCTATAGCAGCTACTACAGGAGCTCTGGTAGCATAGTGGCTAAGACACTTGCCTGCTAACCAGACGGCTGGCGGCTCAAACCCACCAGCCACTCCTCGGAAGGAAGGTTGGGCAATCCTACTTCCGTAGTGATACTGCCTCGGAAACCCAAGGAGGGGTCGCTATGAG
>NW_006921791.1:4044642-4046850 GCF_000298275.1 Orycteropus afer afer | reverse complement strand
TAGGATTGCCCAACCTTCCTTCTGAGGAGTGGCTAGTGGGTTTGAACCGCCAGCCTTCTGGTTAGCAGTCAAGTGCTTTAGCCACTATGCTACCAGAGTACCTATTACATATATACATCCAAATAATTACTGTCCAGAAAAGACAAAGAACATAATAACCACCCTCCAAACAAAAAAGAGAAAGAAAAACATAATGCTCATGTTTCTTCTTAATAGGGAAATTACTAGAGTAATATTTATAGCAATAATGGGTTGTATTTTTGAAAGAAAGTCTTAATGGAGAGTGGGTATAAGAGTGGTGAGACCTCTCTGTGATCCATGCTCCATCAAAATGCTCTGTGAATTGAGCTATCACTAGTAACCAGTGCCTGAAAGAACAACAACCTTTCTTTTATTTCTTGAGAGTTGTCTCATAAGCTTTCACATTGCTTAAACTGGAGAACAGCTGGTCATTATGGATAAAATGAAACATTCAATACTCATGAAACTTAAAGCTTTCAGGTCAACTTTATGTTGCCTTTCCAGTATCCTAATGTTGCATGAATGGAATTAACTAGGATTCAGGTATGATACATGTCTTTATGGTGCTCCATCATACCAAAAGAAATTACTAATAACAAAAGTAAAGAAATTCTACATTCTTTCTATTTACTGGCTGTATGAAAGAAAAGAGAATACATCCACTTCTCACTTATCTACTTATTGACATAGTTAGATTACAAAGACCAAGTTTTTATGTTAAAATCAGTGTCATGCAAAAATGGAGGATGACCACATCAGATCACAAAATGGAAGATGACTACATCATTACATAACTGCCCAATTACATCATTACATAACTGTCTAACTACTGATAATCATGGCTCAGCCAAGTTGACATATAATATTTACCATCACTACCAGTATTATTCTTGCTTTGAACCTCAGAGTTTATTACTGCCAGATATACATCATTAATCTGCAAAATAGTCAGAAAGCAGATTTTTTTTTTTTTTTTTTTTACTATTGTTAAATAAGAAACATCAGATAACAAGATGGCTGGTAAGTGAGGAGCAGTGTAATATGAAGTTCAAATCTCTGGTGTCACTTTTTTAGATTACTTAACTACACTATTATTACAGAATTATTTTCTACTATGGGTATGTTGATTAGATTGCTTCCATTGATATTTCTCTTCCTCATTAAGTAAGTTTGCTTCTCCCATTAAATAACCATTTTGCATAGTCTGGTGACATCATCTGTTCTCCCTTAGGATACATTTGGTGAAGCTCACTGGTCATTGGTATGGGTAAAGTTTAGGAAATATCTATTGGGCAAATATCTATTGGGCATCCACTAAGACCTAAGAACATTAGTCAGCAATGATAGAATATCAAAAAGTATATATGACATTATTCTTAGAAAGTACATTTTGTGTTTGGTTGGAATGAGACAAATTCTAAGACAAAGAGAGAAATTTTTAAGCAACATTATAGAATTTCCTATGGATTTCAGAAATCATCCTTCAAAGATCTTCACATCTTACTGACACTATTCATACACATTTTCTTCCTTACAAAGAAATATGTACAGGAAATATCCTATTAGAAAGGGACATTTTATAGAATTAGAGTTAGCATTAGCTAAATGATATAATTCATAGTGTTTCATTATAGAATTTTTTTGCCATGATGACACTACTATAAAAGTCCACCAAATTTTCATATTAGTAAGTTTTGGGGTTGATGCTTAGCCTGAAAATATTGAATAACACAGAGGAACTGAGTTAAGGGCAAGCATTTAGAAAATAGAATTTGCATAACTGGTAAAGAAATTCTTATTCTTATCTAAAATTTAAGAAGTTCCATAACTATGTCTGTACCTCCCCATCTTACTTTACAGTAAGTGTCCACTGGTTACAGCTCTCTTTGGCAAAATTTTTCTAAAGATAAGATGACACCAAATGAGTTGTTCAATTTCACCAACAAAGATAAGTGCTTTTCTATAGAGTATCCAAGAAATCTTTTAAATTGTACATTTATCCAAGAAAGCACTTTACAGTTGACAGCCAGCAAGATGGCAGACTAGGCAGAAAGACTGCACAGACCCTCTTCAACAAAGAAAAGGGAAAACAATTAACACAGACACAGAAGATAATCTTGGACCCCTGAGACTTGAAGGGAAGGATATAGAAGTGGACTAAACCCCAACTAGCAGAAGAATTTGCTT
>NW_006921791.1:3995420-4026790 GCF_000298275.1 Orycteropus afer afer | reverse complement strand
ATGCTCCTTGGAAGCGAGAATAGCCAAACTTTGTCTCACCTATTTTGGTCATGTTGTAAGAAGGGACCATTCCCTGGAGAAGGATGTCATGGTTGGTAGGGTGGAGGGTCGACGAAAGAGGGGGAGGCCTTCAATGAGATGGATTGACATGGTGGCTGCGATGATGGATTCAAGTATAGCAGGGATTGTGGAGCTGGCACCGGATGGGGCAGTGTTTCATTCTGCTATGCATGGGGTCGCTATGAGTTGGAGACCACTCAATGGCATCTAACAACAACAACAGCATAACATATGCATAAGTGCTGGCTGCTTTGTGGAAGACAGAATGAAGAAAAATATACAAAAGGAGAAGTAGGCAAAGATAAATATGGGGACAATTGACCATATCATGGGACAAGTAAATTTTTGTTTAAAAATTTTCATTTTTTAAGAGGGAGGAAATGATGGAGGAGAAAGTTAGTAAGTGGGCCTGAAAAACACTAAACTGCCTGGAATTCAAAGAATGAAGGTTATAAAATTATTGTTGCTGTTGTTATTAGATGCAGTTGAGTCTTTTCTGACTCACAGTGACACCATGTACAACAGAATGAAACACTGCCTGGTCCTGTACCCTCTTCACAATCCTTGTTATGTTTGAGCCTATGGTCACAGCTACTGTGTCAATCCATCTCATTGAGAGTCTTCCCATTTTTGCTGACTGTCTATTTTACCAAGCATGATAAACTTCTCTAGGGAATGGTTCCTTCTGATAGCACAACCAAAGTAGACGAGATGAAATCTGGCCATTCTCACTTCTTAGGAGAATTCTGGTTGCACTTCTTCCAGGACACATTTGTTCATTCTTCTGGCAGTCCATGGTATTTTCAATATTCCTCACCAATACCACAATTCAAAGACATCAATTCTTCTTCAGTCTTCCTTATTCGTTGTCCAGCTTTCACATGCATATGAGGCTATTGTAAATGCATGGCTTGGGTTAGGCACACCTTAGTCTTCAAAATGACATTTTTGCTTAACACTTTAAAGAATTCACTTGCAGGAGAATTGCCCAATACAATACAGTGCCTAATTTCCTGACTGCTGCTTCCATGGATGTTGCCTATGGATCCAAGTAAAATAAAAGCCCTGGGAACTTAAGTCTTTTCTCCATTAATCATGATATTGCTTATTGGTCCAGCTATGAGGATTTTTGTTATTTTTATGTTGTAATCTATACTGAAGACTGTAGTCTTTGACATTCATCAGTAAGTGCTTCAAGTCATTTTCAATTTCAGCAAGCAAGATTGTATCATCTGCATATCACAGGTTGTTAATAAGTTTTCCTCCAAGCCTGTTGCCACGTTCTTGTTCATATAGTCCCGCTTCCCAGGTTATTTGCTCAGCATGCAGATTGAATACATATGGTGAAAGATCCATCTCTGACACATACCTTTCCTGAATTAAAACCATGCACTGTCCCCTTGTTCTGTTTGAATGACAGACTATATATGTAGTTTCCTTAGGAGCACAACTAAGTGTTCTGAGCACAAATATTGATCTCTTCCAGTCAGTAGGCCAGGTAGCTCTCTTCCAAATTTCTTGTCATAAATGAGTAGGCACCTCCAGTGCCATATCCATTTGTTGAAACATCTCAGTGAGTATTCTGTCAGTTCCTGGAGCCTTGTTTTTCTTAAGTTCCTTCAGTGTAGCTTTGACTTCTTCCTTCAATACCGTTGGTTCTTGATCATATGCTACCTCCTGAAATATTTCAACACTGACCAATTCTTTTTGGTACAGTGATTGTGCATTCCTTCCATCTTCTTTTGATTCTTCCTGCATCATTCAATATTTTGAATGTTTTGAATTATAAAATGATAAAGACTATAAAGAATTGGGATGAGAGAGTGAGGCAGAGAGAAATGAATAAATACACAAATATATATATATATATATTATATAAATATTATATATGTTGTTGTTATGTTGTTGTTATATGCCGTCGAGTCAGCCCCAACTCATAGCAACCCCTCCTTGGGTTTCTGAGGCAGTATCACTATGGAAGTAGGATTGCCCAACCTTCCTTCCGAGGAGTGGCTGGTGGGTTTGAACCACCAGCCTTCTGGTTAGCAGTCAAGTGCCTTAGGCACTATGCTACCAGAGCTCCTATATTTTATATATATATGATATTGCTTATTGATCCAGCTATGAGGAGTTTTGTTATTTTTATGTTGTAATCTATACTGAAGACTGTAGTCTTTGACATTCATCAGTAAGTGCTTCAAGTCATTTTCATTTTCAGCAAGCAAGATTGTATCATCTGCATATCACAGGTTGTTAATAAGTTTTCCTCCAAGCCTGTATATATATTATATATATATACACGCACACACACATATGTATTGAAAAATCTCCAATCACTTATTTAGTATCCTAGAATAGATAAGGTTATGTCTATGCTAGAAGAATCCTGACTCTGAGGGTTTCTTTATTATTTATTTATTTATTTATTTATTTATTTATTTATTTCATTCTTAGCATCTCTCCCATAAGAAAGGAGTTCTGATGTCATGTGTTTAAGACATTGGACTGCTAACCAAAAGGTTAGCAGTTCAACTCTACCAGCCTCTCAGAGGAAGAAAGATGAGAGACTCTCCTTCTGTGAAGATTTACAGCCTAGAAACTCTATGGGGGTTGCTATGAGTCAGAATTGACTGGATGGTAGTGGGTTTTGTTATTTGGGGTATCCTATAAGAAAGAACTCCCAACTTAATAGTCACTGTTTCTTGAGTCTTAATATGTGTCAGATACTGTGAGAAGAGCTTTGGGTTTATTTTTTTAGCTAATCCTGATGTCAAATGTTGGAAGTAAGTTAAAATTTAATATTTGACGATACTGAGGTCCATTCTAAAGTGAGGAGAATGATTGAACCACAGCTAGATGTAAGAAAATGAATGAATCTTACAAGCAAATTGGTGAGCAAAAGAATTCAGATACAGAAGACTACATATTGTAATGCCCTATATAAATTTCAAAAACAGACAAAATAAATCGATGGTGTTATGAGTCAGAAGAGTGGGTACCCTAGGGGTCAGTGCAGTGACTGAGAAGGGGCACATGTGTAGCTTCTAGTATTCTGATTATACTGTTTCTTAGTCAGAGATCTGGTGAATAAAGGTATGTTTACTTGGTGAAAACTCATCATATTGTATGTTATATTCCTCTGATTATAAAATCGGATCTCTGGTGGTGTCGTGGTTAAAGCATTGGGCTGCTAACTAAAAGGTCAGAGGTTCTAACCACCAGCTGCCCCCTGGGAGAAATATTAGGCTTCCAAAAATATTTATAGCCTTTGAAACGCTATGGGGCATGTCTACCTTGTCCTGTAGGGTGGCTATGAGTCAAAATCAACTCAACAGCAGTGGGTTGGTATGATTTTATATTTTTATTTATGTTACAATTCAATTAAAAATCTATCAAATTTGCCTTTTCATATGTGTGTGTGTGTATGTGTGTGTGTGTTTGTGTGTGTGTGTGTAACATGAAACTGATGAGGTTTCTAAACTGTCAACTTCCAAAACTACTTTTTGTGGCTTAATGGGATTCAGAATTCTTGGCTTTACATGGTAATCTTAGTCACATTCGCCAGTTTACTTCAGTAATCTTAATTCTGATTCCTATAGTATTTCCAATATAAAATTCACAATTCACAATAAATCTGCTTTTATATTCTTCTTTAATGTCTCTACATTTTGTTGTTGTTGTTGTTATTGTTAGGTGCCATTGAGTAGGCTCTGATTTATAGCTACATTATGTACAACACAATGAAACTGCTTGGTCACATGTCATCTTCACAATCCTTGCTATACTTGAGCCCATCTGTGGTAGTTAAGGTTATGCATCAACTTGGCTGGGACAGGTTTTGAGTGGCTGTGTAGCTGGTTGTAGTTATTCCCCGTGATGAGGCCGAAACTAACTCCATGGTAGAATCTCCCACGAATAGCTGAGTAGCTGCTTTAGGAATTGATCTGCTCCCAATATATAAGGAGAAACTTTGGGAATAGTCTGCAGCTTTTGAGCATGCTTGGACCCTGCATGTAGCCAAGCCTTCATTCAGCACACTGCCATGTTTCCTGCTGATCTTGGAAGTGTCTTTAGATTTGAACTAGTGGCCTGCCTTGTTTTTTGGTAATCTTAGGACTATGTCATTTTATTTGTGAACCTTGAGTCTGTCTGCCTCAGCAGACAGCAGCTGCCTCCAGCTCCAGTGGGCTGGGGGCAAGATGCAGGGCTGAAGCCCTAGGTTTCACCCAGCCCCTAGAGCTGGCATTTTGAACTCAGACTTCTAGCCTCCTAAACAATAAGAGAATAAATCCCTGTTTGTTAAAGCCATCTATCCATTTCTGGTATCTTCTGTTAGAGCAGCACTAAAGTTAACCAAAACACCAGCATTGCAGCCACTGTGTCAAACTATCTTGTCAAGGATCTTCTCATTATTCGCTGACACTCTACTTTACCAAGCATATCCTTCTCCATGGAATGGTCCCTTGTAACCACATGATCAAAGTAGGTGAGAGGAAGTCTGGCCATTCTCACTTCCAATGAACATTTTGGCTGCACTTCTTCCAGAACAGATTTGGTCATTCTTCTGGCAGTCCATGGTATTTTCATTATGCTTTGCCAACACAATTCAAAATCATCAACTTTTCTTTGGTCTTCCTTATTCATTGTTCAAAATGCCTCTAATCCATTTTGTATGACTGATTCTTTAATAAGATGTATTTTCACTTGAGAGCTTTGATCAAGTTCCTCTTCCAGAGTGAGATGCATACCATGGATTATATTGATGTAAATCTGGTTATGCTCAAGTCTTAGACAATTTTCCGAATACCAATTAAAGAGAAAAATCATCTACACCATTCTGTAAAAGTAGAGCTAATTAAATTATGAGAAAATAAAAATGTTTCTAAATAGAAAATTTTCATATTTCAAATCTACTTTTGATTATAGGATGAAGTACCAAACTTGCTGTTCCCACACATCTCTTTCTTCAATCTCACAAGTAGGATACAACTGGAGGGAGCATCACAGCCTCCCATTCTTTCTTGGTAGTAAGAGTTATACTCTGAACAAAGACAACTGGCCAAGAAAGCAAATGGACATTGAAATACAGTCATTCCTCTGCTTGCTGAGCCTTGTGTCCTAGACTGGGGTTGCATCTGCTCCAAGGAAGAGGTGAGTTTTCTTATTCACAAAGTGGTACAGTGAGGGTTAATCATATCTTAACTTTCTCCAAAATGTGCCTTCTTCTAATCCCTGACATTTTTTATTAAGCCAGTGATTTCCAGACATTTCAAAATATATAAATTCTTCTCCTCCAAGTTTCTAAAGGGTTAGATGGTTCTGGTCTAGGATGACTTTATTATCTATGAATACCTTCTTCTAATCATACATCAAGAAAAATGATGGTAAGTGTATAAATTTAGTCAGTTTATTTTCCCATCACATTATTTTGAGGATGTAAAAAGTAAATAACTATGTTGTTGTTGTTTGCCGGTGAGTCAGCCCCGACTCATAGCGACCCCTCCTTGGGTTTCCGAGGCAGTATCACTACGGAAGTAGGATTGCCCAACCTTCCTTCCGAGGAGTGGCTGGTGGGTTTGAACCGCCAGCCTTCTGGTGAGCAGTCAAGTGCCTTAGGCACTATGCTACCAGAGCTCCCAAACTATATCCTTCTCCAAACACTTTTATTTATTTTTCCCCTCATTTTTTCAATGATGTTAACATCTTAATCTACTCTGCCAATTTTACCTATCCTCAAATATGTACACATATGTACACAGTCATATCTTACCCCAAATAATTTTATGAATATTTATATCTTTGAAATTTTTGTGAAAGTTACACTTGACTTTTCTCATAGTGTAGTTTGCTGTTATGTTTTCTATATATAAATTACTGAATTGTCTTTATTCTCTAGGTTTCGCTATGTATGAAACTAACCTGGTGAAAGGTAAATATAATAATAAGCAGAAGTGCTGAGGCAAAGCCACTGATAGCCTCTTGGTTCTTGGGATGTATGTTGTTTTAATGCTGTGGTAATTATGTGAACTTGAAGAAGCACTTGGGTTTAAGAATTGTCCTTGAGAGTGTTCTGCAATAAATTATTTAATCGAGATTTGGAGGAACTAATTGGTTAATAACCATAATTGGGATTAAAGAGCAATTTTGATTTTTAAAAGATGCTTAAAAGGATAAATATTCAGTTTTCTCATTTTGCTTTCAAAAAGAAATAAATTTACTTAAATGACTCCACATAATAGAACACATAGGTGGGTTAAATACTATCATCAATGTTCAGGTGATAAGCCATTGTCAAAGCCCATGCTGATGGCAGGCTACTGGAAGCAAGCCACTGTGCTTGTACATTACCCTGAGGATATTGACTATTATTATTTGTGTTCTGTGTTGCTCAGTAAATGTACATTGTGCAGAACAATAGATTAAATTGTGTTGCACAAAGAACACGATTCCAGCCCCCAGGAGGGGACTTACATTTTCAGCGCTTAAGTGACACAATTCCAGACTTGCACAGAGACGGTGGGAGTAATGCATTGTAAGAACAATGAATTAAGGAGGTGCTTGGTCTCTATTAGAGAGAAAAGAAAGGCCAGTATTTTGGTCTTAGGGAGGCAGTACATAATAAAATAAAATTTAAATGAAGTACAATTTGGCTTTAAGAGAAGGAAATTAAATAACAAAAGAAAAAATATCTGAAAATAGAAATGGAAAAGCACAGAAATTTGCACCATAGATGGACTAAGTCAAGTTTGTCCCTCTGAAGTCTTGCTCAGTCCCATCTAAAGACTGTGCTCTCTCATTTTATGGAAAAAGGCCATTCATATGGATGTTACCAATAAGGCTTGTGTTGTTTTTCCCATCAGTGATTTATAGATTCTTATAACTTTTTTTTTTTTTATGGAGCTCTGCTGGTTTAGTGGTTAGGCATTTGGCTGCTAACCAAAAGGTTGATGGTTTGAACTCATCAGCCACTCTAAGGGAGAAAGATGAAGCAGTCTGCTTGGAATCAACTCAATGACAGTGAGTTTTTGTGATAACATTATTTAGCAATTAGATTATCATTTCACTTTGCTTATGTTTTAGTCTGTGTGATTTCTAGGACCACGATTTCTCCTTTGCATATCGCACAGTAGCTTTCACAGTTCTTTGCACACAGTAAGTGCTCAATTAAGTCTTTATAGATTACCAGAGAATAGAATTCACATTTCCCCCTCTTTGAAGACAAAAGGGAATATAATTACACTCATAAATTCAAGACACGTGTCTATTCTAATTCTTGTAATTATGGAAATAATAGATTCTATTCACCTGTGGTGTGATGTGGAACCTCTTCACTAAAAAAAAAAAAAAAGATAAGACTAGCACTTCCTTACTCCTTTTTATTACTAAAATCTTACTTCCAAATGTACTAATTCTCCCAAGAAAGTTCTAATTTGAAGGGGGATTCAGATTGCCACAGAAATAACAAATATCCAGGCACAAGTGAGTATTTTGAAAGTAATATTTTGAGTATTATGTGGGAATAATCTGAATAAAAGATAATCATATTGGCATATTAGAATAACATGACTTTGTTGCTATTCTGATACTAATAACACTTTGTCAACTACCCTCCTTACCCAACATCTCAGTATCTGCTTCTCAATTACCAGTTTCCTCTCAAAAGCTCAAATATTTCTCTAATTAAGAAAACATCTTTACCTTCATGCCTTTAAGGGGAAAAAAAAAAAAAAAACTCCTTAACTTGACCAATTGTCCTTAATATTGGATCCATTCACTGCTTGGTTTTAAACCTACACAAAACAGAATTCCTCTTTTCCTCAGACACACAAGCCCTGTCAATACTCTCTAACTTTGTAAACACTCCTATCCAATAGAAGGTAATCCAAAGACATTTTCATTCTGTGAGTGCTGAATAGGTGCAACATTTAGTAAATTCTACATAGAATCAGGAAAATGATAACATTTAATAGATGTTATGGAAGAAAGGATATTTTAACTGAATTCATTTAAAAAACTCAATATTGCTTAACTTAATTGCCAGCAGTTTTTGCTTAATTTCTCCTTTTGAAGTATTATTATAATATAAAAGCATTAAAAAGTTCATATATCATTAATGATTATAATTTCATTACTCTATTGTAATTGATTTTATTTCTCCTGTGTTTCTTTCAAGTCTTTATTTTCATATACATTTTTAGATAAATTTAACAATGGTGCACATACAATTTTGTTGTTTCTTATCTTTCCATTACTATGTTTATTTACTCCTCCATATTTTCCATAAGCATAATATTAATGGCAATAATATGTCATAACATTTCTTTACCATGTATTTGTAATAACTATCTCATTACTGGATATGTAAGTTGTTTCTAAAACTTTATTCATAAATAAAGGTAGAATAAACAACTTCAGGCATTGTAATGTGCTAATTTATTTTCATCATTTTCTTATGATAAATCAAAGAATGAGAAGTGTTATTGCCTGCAAATATAATTTATGAATACCTATATGAATCCTTAAGACCTTGGTTAGCAAATTTCAATATGCATAAGAATTATCCTGGAAGTTTGTTTGAAAATAGAGGTTCATTGATTTATTTATCGATGGAAAATTAGGTTGTTTCCACCTGTTGGCAGTTGGGAATAGCATAGATGTAGGAGTTTAATAGTGGCTATCTATATTCTTGAATCCTTAATCATTATATTAAAATTCTATAACATCGTGTTTATGAATACTATAAAATAATAAAAAATGATTATATTAAATTTACAATTATAAAATGTTTACATATAAGGCATATGTCTAATTAAGGAGATCTGGTTGTGTAGTGCCTAAAGCATTTGACTGCTAACCACAAAGCTGGCTGTTCAAACACACTAGCCACTCCTCAGAAGGAAGGTTGGGCAATCTACTTCTGTAGAGATACTGCCTCAGAAACCCAAGGAAAGGTCTGTAAGTCCCAATTGACTCAATGACAGTGAGTTTGGTTTTTGGTTTTGGAGCTAATATAGACCAGGGTCTATATTTAGGGAGCTGTGGTAGCATAGTGCCTAAGGCACTTAACTGCTAACCAGAAGGCTGGTGGTTCTAACCCACCAGTCACTCCTCAGAAGGAAGATGGGGCAATCTACTTCTGTGGTGATACCACCTCAGAAACCCAAGGAGGGTCACTATGAGTCGGGTCCGACTCTATGGCACATAACAACAACAACAACAACAGTTTTATATTTAATTTATATTCTCAACCTGAGTGTATTTATAAGGTTTAATCAACAGATGAGTGAATAAACAAAATGTTGCACATACATATACAATGGTAAATTACTTAGCCATAGAGAAGTGAATTCCTGATATATCCTGCAACATGGATGAAACTTGAAAATATACTGAATGAAGGAAGTCAATCACAAAAGGACAAATGTTTGATGTCATTCATATGAAATATCGAGGATAGCCAAATATATAGAGTCAAAGGCATTAAACTGCTAACCAGAAGGCTGGCAGTTCAAACCCATCAGCCACTTCTCAGAAGGAATATATTGGTCAATCTAATTCTGTAAAAATACCACATCCAAAACCCAAGAAGGGGTCACTATGAGTCGGATTGACTCAACAGCAATGTGTTTGTTTTTTGGGAGCTCTGGTGCGATAGTGCTTAGGCATTTGACTGCTAACCAGCATGCTGGGAATTCAAACCCAACAGAAACTCTTTGGAAGGAAAGTTGCATAATCCACTTCCATAGTGATAGTGCCTCAGAAACCCAAGGAGCAGTCACTATGAGTTGGATCTGACTCAAAGGCAGTGAGTTTTATTTTTATTTATTTTTTTATTTATTAAAGTTTAATGGTTACCAAGAGCAGGAAGAAGGGGGAAAAGGTAGTCATTGTTTAGGAAGCACTGAGTTTCTGTTTATGGTAAAGGAAATTTGACAACAGATACTGATGATGGTACCCATGATTAATGTAATTTATGTCACTAATTTGTGCATATGAAAAATACTAAATTTAAAAATATCTTGATCCCTACTAGCTCTACTAGGAGCTCTGGTAGCATAGTGTCTAAGGCACTTGACAGCTAACCAGAAGGCTGGTGGTTCAAACCCACCAGCCACTACTCAGAAAGAAGATGGGGCAATCTACTTCCATAGTGATACTGCCTTAGAAACCCAAGGAGGGGTCGTTATGAGTTGGGTCCAACTTGACGGCACATAAAAACAACAACATTAGTTCTACTATATATATGGACATTTTTATAGCACATACAAATATGTATGCAGAAATATTATCTTTCATATTTATATATAATTGTTGGTATATTCCCTTTTTCCTAGACATAATTGATCATTTAGCTTGTCTACCAATGTATCTGACCATAAAGTCATGTTTGTGATTACTAATAATACAGTACTGTGTTTGTAATGTTGTTGTTTTCTCTACCTCTTTTGCATCACTACATATATTCCTTTTCCTTAGGGACATTGTGCCAGTCACCCACTTTTGGTATATTGCCTTTCTTTTACTCTACGCAGGAAGTGGGAAGTGGAGGCCAATGGTAAGAGGAACAGGTAAAAGGAGAGCCCCCAGGCAGGAAGTGAGAGCCAGCACACAGCCAGAACAGGTAGGAGTAAGGGCAGCAAGCGAGCAGAGTGGTTTGGAACAGCTAAGGGAGTTGAACTTGTCTGTCAGTTTGTCATATTGTGCTAGTTTGCATGTTGTTGTGAGGATGGAGACTGTGAAACCGGTGTTTCAAACACCAGCCATGATGCCCATGGTGGATGGGTTTCAACGGAGCTTCCAGAGCAAGACAGACTCAGAAGAAGGAAAAGGACATCTACTTCTCAAGAAATTGGCCATTGAAAACCTTATGAATAACAGTGAAATACCACCTGATATATTATTGTACAACTTTATGAATAGCCATGAAACATTGTCCAATAGAGTGCCAGAAAATGAGCCATTCAGGTCAAAGGCACTCAAAATATGAATGGGAAAGTGCTGCCTAATCAGGGCAGAGTCAACTTTAATGGATAAAGTAGAGCTTTTGGAAACTCCATTTACTGATGTGACTTGACTCAAAATGAGAAGAAACAGCTGCAAACATCCATTAATAACTGGAAAATGGAATGTACAGAGTATGAATATAGGAAAATTAGAAGTTGTCAAAAATGAAATGGAACACATAAAGATTGATATCCTAGGTTTTTTATCTACTATGCCATGAATGACAAATTGAAGAAGAATGGCATGGCATTCATCATCACAAAGAATGTTTCGAGATCTATCCTGAAGTACAATGCTGTCTGTGATAGTATAATATCCATATGCCTACAAGGAAGGCCAGTTAATACTACTATTGTGCAAATTTATGCACCAAACACCAAATCCAAAGATGAGGAAATTGAAGAATTTTACCAACTTCTACAGCCTGATATTGACCAAACATTCAATCAAGATGTGATGATTATCACTGGTGATTGGAATGCAAAAGTTAGAAACAAACAAGAATCACTGGTAGTTAGAAAATTTAAACTTGGCTATAGAAATAACACTGGAGATCACATGATAGAATTTTGCAAGACCAACAACTTATTCATTGCAAATACCTTTTCTCAACAACACAAACGATAGTTATAAATGTGGACTTTGCCAGATGGACTACAAAGGAATCAGATTGACTACATCTGTGGCAAGAGGTGATGGAAAAGCTCAATATCTTTAGCCAAAACAAGGTCAGGAGCTGATTGTGGAACAGACCATCAACTACTTATATGCAAGTTCAAGTTGAGGCTGAAGACAATTAAACCAAGTCCACAAGAGCCAAAATATGACCTTGAATACATCCCTCCTGAATTTAGAGACCATCTAAAGAATAGATTTGAGGCATTGAAAGCCAGTAACTAAAAAACAGAGGAACTGTGGGATGACATCAAGAACATCATCCATGAAGAAAGCAAAAGGTCATTAAAAAGACAAGAAAGGAAGAAAAGATCAAATGGTGTCAGAAGAGACTCTGAAACTTGCCCTTGAGCAGAGTAGCTAAAGCAAATGGAAGAAATTACAAGATAAAAGAGCTAAACAGAAGATTTCAAAGAGCAGCTCGAGCAGACAAAGCCAATTACAATAATGAAGTGTGCAAAGATGTGGAGTTAGAAAACCAAAAGGGAAGAACATGCTTGGCATTTCTCAAGCTGAAAGAACTGAAGAAAAAAAAATTAAGCCTCAAATTGCAATATTGAAAGATTCTATGGGAAAAATATTGAATGATGCAAGAAACATCAAAAGAAGATGGAGGGAATATACAGAGTCACTGTACCAAAAAGAACTGTTTGATCTTCATCCATTTCAGGAGATGGTATATGTTGAAGAACCAATGGTACTGAAGGAAGAATTGAAGCTGCATTGAAGGAAGGTGTGAAAAAGAAGGCTTCAGGAATTGATGAAATACCCATTGAGATGTTTCAACAAATGGATGCCACTCTGGAGATACTCACTTGGCTATGCCAAGAGAATTGGAAGACAGCTATCTGGCCAACTGACTGGAAGAGATTCATATGTGTACCCATTCCAAAAAAAAGTGATCCCACAGAATGTGGAAATTATCAAACAATATCATTAATATTGCATGCAAATAAAATCTTACTGAAGATAATTCAAAAATGATTCCAGAAATGTAAGCTGGATTCAGAAGAGGATGTAGCATGATGGATATAATTGCTAACATCAAATGGATTTTGGCTCAAAGCAAAGAATACCAGAAAGATGTTTACTTGTGTTTTATTGTCTATGCAAAAGCATTTTATTGTGTGGATCATAATAAATTGTGGATAACATTGAGAAGAATGGGACTTCCAGAACACTTAATTGTGCTCATAAGGAACCTGTACATAGACCAGGATGCTGTCATTCAAATGGAACAAGGGGACACTACATGGTTTAAAATCAAGAAGAGAGTATGTCAAGGTTGTATCCTTACCCATGCTTATTCAATCTGTATACTGAGCATACAGATCAGAGAAGCTAGTCTATATGAAGAAGAACATGGCATAAAGATTGAAGGAAGACTCTTTAACAACCTGTGATACACTGACAACACAACTTTGCTTGCTGAAAGTAAAGACAACTTGAAGCACTTACTGATGAAGGTTGAAGACTGTGGTCTGCATTATGAATTGCACCTCAATATGAAGAGAACAGAAATCCTCATACTGGACCAATAAGCACCATCATGATAAATGGAGAAAAGTTTGAACTTATCAAAGACCTCATATTATTTGGTTGTACAATCAACACCAATGGAAACAGCACATCAGATGATGTATTGTTTTTGTTGTTGTTGTTATGTGCCATCGAGTCGGACCTGACTCATAGCGACCCCTCCTTTGGTTTCTGAGGCAGTATCACTATGAAAGTAGATTGCCCCATCTTCCTTCTGAGGAGTGGCTGGTGGGTTTGAACCACCAGCCTTTTGGTTAGGAGTCAAGTGCCTTAGGCACTACACAACCAGAGCAGATATGTATAGCATTGGGCAAATCTGCTGCAAAAGACCTCTTTCAAGTTTTGAAGAGTGAAGATATCTCCTTGAAGATGCGCCTGACACAAGCGCATGGTATTTTCAGTCACATTATATGCATGTGAGGGCTGGAGAATAAATAAGGAAGATCAAAGAAGAGTTGATGCCTTTGAGTTGTGGTGTTGGTGAAGAATATTGAAAGTACCATAAACTGCTAAAAGAATTGACACATTTGTCCTAGAAGAAGTGTAGCCAGAATTCTCCTTGGAAGTGAAAATGGCCTGACTTTGTCTCACCTAATTTGGTCATGTTATCACAAGGAACCATTTCATGGAGAAGGATATCATGGTTGGTAATGTGGAGGGTCAATGAAGAAGGGGAAGGCCTTGTAAAGATGGATTGACACAGTGGCTACAACGATGGGCTCACGTACAGCGAGGTTTCTGGGGCTGGCACAGGACTGGGCAGGTTTTTTGTTCTACTGTGCATAGGGCCACTGTGAGTTAGAGACGACTCAATGGCATCTAACAACAACAACTAATCAATACACATCTGTGACTAGCTCACAATTTTCCCTCCATTCCTTCCCATCCCTATTAACCAACAAAGAAAATTTCCTTCCATTTATAAATCTATCTTTGGTTTTTTATAATAGTGGATTCAGACAATATTTGTCCATCTGTGATTGATTTATTTCACTTACCATAATGTCCTCCAAGTACATCCATGATATGAGGTGCTCTATGGATTCTTCATTATTCTTTAGTGTTGTACGGTATTCCATTGTGTTTATGTACCATAGTTTGGTTATCCATTCATCCATTGATGGGTACTTAGGTTGTTTCCCTCTTTTTGTATTGTGAATAATGCTGTGATGAACATAGGTTTGCATATATCTATTCATGTCCCAGCTCTCACTTCTTTGGGATATATACCTAGTAGTGGGATTGCTGGATCAAATGCTATTTCTATTTCCATGTTTTAAGGAAGCACCATACTGTTTTCCACAGTAGTTGTGCCATTTTCAATCCCATAGCATTGCATGAGAGTACCTATTTCTTCACGTCCTCACCAGCATTTGTTGTTTTCTTTCTTGTTGAATTTTGTTATTATTGCTGGGGTGAGAGGATATCTCATTGTTGTTTTGATTTGCATCTCTCTAATAGCTAATAACTGCAAGCACTGAAGAAATGTGTTTGTTGGCCACCTGAATATTTTCTTTGCTGAAGTATAAGTTCTTATTCTTGGCCCATTTTTGAATTGCATTGTTTATCTTTTTTTATGTTGATGTGTTGAAGTTTTCTATAAATATTAGAGATAGGTCCCTTGTCAGAAATGTTCTTGCCAGAAATCTTTTCCCAATACAGATTCCCAAGAGGTCTTTTGATGTGTATAAGAACTTAATTGGTATAAGGTCCCATTCATCTAGTTTATCTTCTGCTGTTTGTTCATTTGTCCTCATGTTTGAAAGTCTATTTATGCCATATCTTGGGGGCCCTAATTTTGCCCCTATGTTTTTCATTGATGAACTTTATAGTTTCAGGTTTTACATTTAGGTCTTAGATCCGTCTTGAGTTAATTTTTGTATTTGGTGTGAGGCATGGATCTTGTTTTATTTTTCTAAAGATAGATATCCAGTTTTGCCAGCATGATTTATTATAGAGTCTATGTCTTCTCCACTTAATAAGTTTTGATACTTTATCAAAGATAAGCTGTCTAGAGGTGGATGGATCGATTTCTGGATTCTTAATTCTGTTACATTGGTGTATGTGTCTGTTACTGCATCAACACCTGTCTGTTTACACTACATGGTTGTATAGTAGGGTTTGAAATCAAGGAGCATGAGACCTATTGCTTTTTTCTTCTTCTTTGGTTGTGCTTTACTTATTCATGGTTTATTTCTTTTCCTTATAAATTGAGTTATTTTTTTATCCATATCCTTAAAGAGGGTTGATGGAATGTAGATTGTGATCACATTAAATCCATAGATTCCTTTGTGAAGCATTGACATTTCCACAATATTTAGTCTTTGTATTCATGATATGTTCTTCCATTTATGTAGGTCACCTATTGTTTCTTGTAGCTGTGTTTTATCTATCTATCTATCTATCTATCTATCTATCTATCTATTTATTTATTCTATAGGTCTTTTGTATCTCTGGTAAGATTTATTCCTAAGTATTTTATATTTTTTAATTTTTTTTGAAAGTGTGTTGTAGGTGCAAATTTATAGAGCAGTTTGTTTTACATTCAACATTTCATGCACATTTGGTTTCACTCCCAATTAGCATCCTCAACCTTAACCCACTCTCCTCCCCTCCCTTCCCAGTATGCCCTCTGCCTGTGCCCCTCATAGTTATGCATCCTGCATTTCCTCCATGCTAATGTTGCCCCTCTGGTGTTCTAAGGGATGCATTTCCATAGAATATGTGGATGTGTCACCCTGGGTTGAGTGGTCTGCATGTAAGTCTTGTTTACAATTGGGCTGAGAGCCAGTCCATGGGAGTGAGTTTTATTCTAGGCCCAAAGTAGATCCCAGGGCCATAGTATTGGAGGTCCCATCAGACTCCATCCGACCATTAATTTTGGTCATTATTGTATTTTTGGATTTTGCTCCACATTTTTCCTCCCACTCTCTCCAGGATCTCCTGTTTTGATCCTTTCCCAAGTGGTTGTTATCCAGTTCTTCCGGTATCAAGGTCCATCATGTCCTAGGGCTGATTCCTTCCAAATGCCCTTGGTTTTTTGCATTCTTCTTTGCTTCCAATGATAGGAGATCATTAGCTGCATCTTAGATGGCTGCTTGAAAGCTTTTAAGATCTCATTCGCTACTTACCAATGTAGGTTGTGGAACAAGATTTTTACATATTTTGTAGTGCTAATTGAGTCTGGTGTCCCCCAATACCATGGTTCTGAGTTGGTAGATTCATTGAATCTCTCTCCCACAGTGTCTGGCTGTCTGTGAGGGATTGCTCTATGTCTGTCTTCTGTTGTTTCTATAAAAATTGTGGGTATTTTGTATCACTGGTATCTGTGCAAGATTATGTTCCCCTGAATCTATCCTTGGTCTAGAGTATACTCCTGTTCACTGACCCCTATCTGATCTTCTCAGATGTTTATGTGTTTATCTGTAGTTTGTTGTTTGGTGTTAATGGTAATACAGTATTGTAGATATACTGGTATTAGCCTCTGTCATCTATATCTTACATACATATTTTTGGTGTCCTCCCTTTCCCCATTTTATAATGGTGATCACAGACTCTTTCCATACTATCCCTCCCCTTGCCCTCCTCAACATGTGACCCAAACTATCCCAAAGTTATTTACTCCCTTTGCCTCCCTACCCTGGTAACCCATAAAGTGAGTTCCCTTCCTTAAACAAACCAACCATTCTTTTTCTTTTTACAGTATTGGGCTCATACAATATTTTTCCTTCTGTGACTGACTTATTTCACTCAACATAATATCCTCCAGGCTCATCCACATTGTGAGATGATTCTCATATCCTTCATTGTTCATTAATTGGCCTTGGTGACAGAAATAATTCTTGAGATCACATTTTTTTGCAAGATCAACAACTTATTCATTACAAATACCTTTTTCAACAACAAAAACAGTGGCTATACATGTGGTCCTCACCAGATGGAGTAGACAGGAATCAGATTGACTACATCTGTGGCAAGAGGAGATGGAAAAACTCTTTATCTTCAGCCAAAACAAGGCCAGGAGCTGATTGTGGAACAGATGATCAACTGCTCATATGTAAGTTCCACTTGAAGTTGAAGACAACTAAAACAAGTCCACAAGAGCCAAAATATTACCTTGACTATGTTGTTGTTGTTATGTGCCATCGAGTCGGCTCCAACTCACAGCGACCCCTCCTTGGGTTTCCGTGACAGTATCACTACAGAAGTCGATTGCCCAACCTTCCTTCCGAGGAGTGGCTGGTGGGTTTGAACCACCAGCCTTCTGGTTAGCAGTCAAGTTCCATAGGCACTGTGCTACCAGATATCCCACCTTGACTACATCCCTCCAGAATTTAAAGACCATCTAAAGAATAGATTTGATGCATTGAACACCAATGACTGATAACCAGAATTGTGGGATGACATCAAGAGCAGCATTCACAAAGAAAGCAAGAAGTCATTAAAATTATGAGAAGGAAAGAAAATACCCAAATGGATGTAAGAAAAGACTCTGAAACTTGCTCATGAGTGAAGAGTAGCTGAAGCAAGTGAAAGAAATGACAAGATTAAAGAGCTAAACAGACATTTCAAAGAGCAGCTTGAGAAGACAAAGCCAGTTACTATAAGGAAATGTACAAATACCTGGAGTTAGAAAACCAAAAGAGAAGATAACACTTGGCATTTCTCAAACTGAAAGAACTGAGGAGAAAAAAAATTAAACCTCAAGTTGCAGTTTTGAAAGATACCACGGGCAAAATATTGAATGATGCAGGAAATCAAAAGAAGATGGAAGGAATACACAGAGTCACTGTACCAAAAACAACTGGTTGATCTTCATCCATTTCAGAGATGGCATATGTTCAAGCACCAATGCTGTTGAAGGAAGAGGTTGAAGCTGCACTAAAGGAATTGGTGAAGAACAAGGCACCAGGAATTGATGGCATACCCATTGAGATGGTTCAAGAAATGGATGCCCTGATGGAGGCACTCACTTGGCTATACCAAGAGATTTGGAAGACAGCTATCTAGCCAACTGACTGGAAGAGATCCATATTTGTACCCATTCCAAAGAAAGGTGATCCCACACAATGTGGAAATTATCAAACATTATCATTAATATTGCATGCAAGGAAAATCTTATAGGAGATAATTCAAAAATAGTTGCAGCAGTATATTGACCGAGAACTTCCAGAGATGCAAGCTGGACTCAGAAGAGGACGTGGAATGAGGGATATCATTGCCAATGTCAGATGGATCTAGGCTCCAAAAGAGATGTTACTTGTGTTTTATTGACTATGAAAAAGCATTTGAGTGTATAGATCATGACAAATAGTAGATAACTTTGAGAAGAATGAAAATTCCAGAACACTTAATTGTATTAATGAGAAACCTGTACATAGAGCAGGAGGCTGTCGTTCAAACAGAACAAGGGGACACTGCATGGTTTAAAATCAAGAAAGGAGTGCATCAGGTTTGTGTCCTGTCACCTTACTTACTCAAACTATATGCTGAGCAAATAATCCGAGAAGTTGGACTATATGAAGAAGAATGTGACATCAGGATTGGGAGGAAGAGTCAACAACAACCTGTGATATGCTGACAACACAACATTTCTTGCTGAAAGTGAGGATGACTTGAAGCACTTACTGATGAAGATTGAAGAATACAGTCTGCAGTATAGATTATACCTCAATATAAACAAAACAAAATTCCTCACAACTAGACCTATAAGCAGCATCATGATAAATGGAGAAAAGATTGAAGTTGTCAAAGACTTCACACTGCTTGGTTCTACAATCAAGACCAATGGAAGCAGCAATCAGGACATCAGATGACACATGTTGTTGTTATGTGCCGTCAAATCAAACCTGACTCATAGCGAGTCAGGGTTTCCTTGGGTTTCCGAGGCAGTATCACTTTGGAAGTAGATTGCCCCATCTTCCTTCCAAGGAGTGGCTGGTGGGTTTGAACCACCAACGACACATAGCACTGGGCAAGTCAGCTACAAAGGACCTTTTTCAAGTGCTGAAGAGCAAAGGTGTCTTCTTGAGGACTAAGGTATGCCTGACACAAACCATGGTATTTTCAGTTACCTTATATGCATGTGAGAGCTGGGCAATGAGTAAGGAGAACTGAAGATGAGTAGATGCTTTTGAGTTGTGGTGTTGGAGAAGAATGCTGAAAGTACTTTGGGCTGCTAAAAGAACTAACAGGTCTGTCCTGGAGGAAGTGCAGCCAGAATGCTCTTTGGAAATGAGAATGGCCAGACTTTGTCTCACATACTTTGGTCACACGGTCAGAAGGAACCATTCACTGGAGAAGGATGCCATGCTTGATAAGGTGGAGGGTAGACAAAAGAGGGGAATACCTTTAACAAGATGGATTGACATAGTGGCAGCGGTGATGGACTCAAGTATAGCAAAGATCATGGAGCTGGAGCAGGACCAGGTGGTGTTTCATTCTGCTGTGAATAGGATTATTATGAGTCAGAGATGAGGTGACTGCGCCTAACAGCAACAACAATCCACGAACAAGCCAGGTTCTTCCATTTATGTAGAGCCCTTGTTTCCTGTAGTTTTGTTTTATAGTTTTCTTTGTATGGGTCTTTTGTGTCTCTGGTAAGATTTATTCCTAGATATTTTATCTTTTTAGTAGCTATTGTAAATGGTATTGTTTCTCTTATTTCCTTTTCAGAGGTCTCTGTTGGTGTAGAGGAATCTCACTGATTTTTGTATATTGACCTTGTATCCTGCCACTTTGCTGAACCTCTCTATTAGTTCCAGTAGTTTTTTTGCTGAGTCTCTTGGGTTTTCTATGTATAGGATCATATCATCCGCAAAAAGAGATAGCTTTACTTCCTCTCTGCCAATTTGGATGCCTTTTATTTCACTGTCTTGCCTCACTGCCCTGGCTAGGACTTCCAATACAATGTTAAATAAGAGTGGTGAAAGAGGACATCCCTGTCTGGTTCTCATCATTAAGGAAAATGCTTTGAGTCTTTCTCCATTAATAACAATGTTGTCAGCTGGCTTTGAACATATGTCCTTTATTATGTTGAGGGATTTCACTTCTATCCTTATTTTGCTGAGAATTCTGAACAGGAACGAGTGTTGTATGTTATCAAATGCCTTTTCTGTGTTGATTGATATAATCATATGGTTCTTTTGTTTTGTTTATGGGTGGATTACATTGATTGTTTTTCTGATGTTGAACCAACTTTGCATACCAGGTATGAATCTCCCTTGGTCAGGTGTATTATTTTTTTCATATGTTGTTGGATTCTGTTGGCTAGGATTTTGTTGAAGATTTTTGCATCTCTGTTCATGAAGGATATTGGTCTGTAGTTTTCCTTTTTAATGGTGTCTTTCCCTGGTTTTGGCATTATTGTTATGTTTTCTTCATAAAATGAGTTTGGGAGTATTCCATCTTTTACTATGTTCTGGAATAGCTTGAGTTGTATAGGTGTCAACTGTTCCCTGAATATTTGGTAAAATTCTCCAGTGAAGCCATCAAGGCCAGGACTTTTTCTTGTGGGAACTTTTTTTTTTTTTTCTTTATTAATGACCTGTTCAATTTCTTCCTTTGTTATGGGTCAGTTCAAGTATTCTATCTCTGAGTGTCGTAGTTTGGGAGCTCTGGTAGCATAGTGTCTAAGGCATGTGACTGCTAACCAGAAGGCTGGCTGTTCAAACCCACCAAACTCTCCTTGGAAGGAAGGTTGGGCAATCTACTTCATAGTGATACTGCCTCAGAAACCCAAGAAGGGGTCACTATGAGTTGAGTCGGATTTGATGGCACATAACAACAACAACAATGAGTGTCATGGTTTAGGTAGATCTTGTGATTCCAGAAACTTGTCCATCTCTTCTAGGTTCTCAGATCTGTTGGAATATAGTTTTTCATAATATTCTTTCGGTATCTTTTTTTATTTCAGTTGGTTCTGTTGTCATGACACTATTTTCATTTACTATTATAGCAATTTGCATCTTCTCTTTCTTTTCTTTTGTTAGATTTGGTAATGGTTTGTCAATTTTGTTAGTCTTTTCAAAGAACCAACTTCTTGTTTTGTTGATTTTCTCTATCTTTTTCATTTTGTTTTATTTTGTTTTCATTTATTTCTGCTTTGATCTTTATTATTTCCTTACTTTTAGATACTAGATTCTTTTGTTGTTCTGTTTTCTAATTGTTGGAGTTGTTGAGTAAGAGTGTTGATTTTGTTTCTTTCCTCTTTTTAATGTATACATTTATTGAAATAAACTTACCTCTAAGTACAGCTTTCACTGTGTCCCATAGGTTTGGTGGGATGTATCTCCATTCTTGCCTGTTTCTAGGAATTTTTTTTTTTTAATTTCACTCTTTATTTCTTCTATTACCCAGTTGTTTTTGAGCAGTGTATTTTGCAACTTCCACATTTGATGTTTTTTCCTTGATCTTCTTGTTATTAATTTCTAATTTTATAGCATTGTGGCCTGAGAAAATGCTTTGTAGTATTTCAGTGTTTTTTAATTTATGGAGGCTTATTTTGTGTCCTGACACATGATCTATTCTGCAGAATGATCCATGTGCACTGGAGAAAAATTTGAATTGTGTTTTTGTTGGGTGAAGTCCTCTGTATACGTCTATGTGGTCAATTTGGTTGATTATTTTGCTGAGTTCTTCTGTATCTTTGTTGAGTTATTTTCTAGCTGATCTGTCCCTCCTTGAAAATGGTGTGGTTCTTCACCAAGGAGGATATTCAGGTGGTCAGCTAATACATGAAAAGATGCTCACAATCATTGGCCATCAGAGAGATGTAAATCAAACCAACAATAAGATATACTGTCTCACCCAGCACTGATAGCAAGGCTCAATGAGACAGAAAATTACAAATGCTGGTGGGGATGTGTAGAGATTGGGACTCTCATACGCTGCTTGTGTAACTGTGAAGTGACACACTACAGTGGAAAGCAATATGGCGATTCCTTAGAAAGTTGAAATTGGAGATACCATTTGACCCAGCAATCCCATTACTAGGTATACATCCTAGAGAGGTTAGAGCCAGGACAGGAACAGATACATACACGCCCACGTTCATCACAGCACTATTTACAATAGTAAAAAGATGGAAACAGCCTACATGCCCACCAGCAGAAGAGTGGATGACCAAGCTATGATACATACACATACTGGAATTCTATGCAGCACTAAAGAATAATGTAGAGTCTGCAAAACACCACATAATATGGATGAACTTGGAAGACATTATGCTGACTGAAATAAGTCAATCAAAGAAGGACAAATATAGTATAGTTCGTTGTTGTGGAGGGTCAAGGAAAAGTTTATATATGGAGGAAATTTTCATTGTTGGTTAACAGGGTTGGGAGGGAAGGGGAGGGAACACTGCAAAAAAAAAAAATGCATTGACCCAAGTTACTTTAGTTTTGTGTATTTCACTGAACATAAATTATATTTCAATAAAATGCATTAAAAAAAATGAAAGTGGTGTGGTAAAATCTCCTACTAATATTGTACAGTTGTCTATTTTCCCTTTCAATTCAATTAATATTTGCTTCACGTATTTTGGACCACTTTCATTGGTTACATAGATATTTATTATCATAGTGTCATCTTGGTCAATTGACACTTTCAGCATCATATTGTGACCTTCTTTGTTTCTTATATGGCTTTTCACCTTAAAGTTTATCAGAAATAAGTCCTGCCACTCCTGCTCTTTTTTGGTTACCATTGGCTTGGTATATTTTTTTCCACCCCTTAACTCTTAGTTTGTTTTTATCTTTGTTTCTAAGGTGAGTCTCTTGTATGCAGCATATCAATGTATCTTCTTTTCTTATCCAGTCTGCTACTCTCTTTCTCTTGATTGGTGCATTTAGGCCAATCACATTGAGTGTAATTAGTGATAGGAATGTATTGATTGCTGTCATTCTATTGTGTATTTTTGTCGTGTTGTTAGAGTTTCCTAGGTCCATATACTTTTCTGCACTGAGTTCATTTTGTTGTCAAGTGTTTCCTCTCTTTTCTTCTTTATTGTTGGTTTCCTTCCTTCTGGGTTTGTTCAGACTCACTCACAGCCATTGAGTTGGATCTGACTCATAGCAACCCCTACTTGGGTTTCCGAGGTGATATCACTATGGAAGTAGATTGCCCCATCTTCCTTCTGAGAAGTGGTTGGTGGGTTTGAACCACCAGCCTTCTGATTAGTAGTCAAATATCTTAGGCACTATCCCACCAGAGCTATGTGGTTACTTTGGAGTAAATTCTTGTCTCTGTATTTTTGGAACAGTCTGTTCTATGAGGACATTGTCCTGTTTTCCTCTCTATTTGGAAGTTTTGTACCTAGAACTTTTATTCCCTCTATTTGTTTAGTTGCTGTTGTTGAGTGCAAATTGACTTCCTTGTTTTATAGTGTACAAAGTTTTATGGCCCTATTTTGAGCATCTATTTCTGATTTGGTTTTAGTGTTGATGTCATGTGTCCTGATTTTGTTGTTCTCTATTGTGTGTTCTCTATTGGAAGGACTTCCTTAAGCATTTCTTGTAGGGTTGGTCTGGATTTCACAAAATCTCTTAATTTTTGTTTGTCTGAGAATGTCTTAAATCCCCCCTCATATTTGATGGACAGTTTGGATAGATACAGAATTCTTGGTTGGAAGTTATTTTCTTTCAGTGTTTTATATATGTCACCCCATTGTCTTCTTGCCTGCATGGCGTCTGCTGAGTAATCAGAACTCAGCCTAACTGTTTGATTGTTATAAGTAATATTTCTTTCAACCCTGGCAGTTTGCAAGAGTCTTTCTTTGTCTGGTTTTGTAGAGTTTGATTATGATATGTCTCGGTGTTTTTCCCTTGGGATCTATCCTGTACAGGGTCTTTTGAAGTTCTTGAACAAATATCTTTTCTTCCTTCATGATATGGGGGAATTTTTCTGTTAGTAAGTTTCAAAATAGTCTCAGAGGTTTTTTTTTTTTTTTTTTTTTTCACCTTTTCTTGTTCTGGAATTCCAATGAGGTGTATGTTGTTTCTTTTCATTTTGCCCCATATAACTTTTAGGTTCTCTTCATTTCTCTTAAATCTTTGTTCAGATTTTTCTTCATACAGGCTGGTGTCATGGGATTTATCTTCTAGTTGGGAAATGGGTTCAGCAGCCAATTTCTAGCCTCTTCTTTTATGCTTCCACTGTGTTGTGTAATTCTGTAATTTTGATATTCATCCTCTGGATTTCTAACTGTTGTTTTTATATGATTCTTACTGTGTGTTGATCTTGTTATTTTGTTCTTTAATGGTTTTCCTGAGTTCTTCCAGGGTACTGTGTGTGTTCTCCTTGATTTTTGGGGGGGTTTCCTTGAGCTTTTGTAGAGTTTTATAAATATACCTTCTAAATTCCTTCTTGGATAATTCTATTGCCTCTTCTTCCTGCATATTTAATGAGACTACTGTTTGGGATTTTATTTCTATTATCCTTTTTGTTTGTTTGATTTGAGGTGGCCTGTTGTTTCCTAGACATATTGAAGTTGTTTTTAACTGTTAGTTATGTATCAACTTGTTTTGTCTTGATTTCATGGTTTAATATTTTTGCAAAGGTGGAGGTGGTGTATTATTATTATTATTTTGATTATTAATTCAGGTGTGCTGGGTTGCTCTACAGTTTTCTTTTTGATGAAGGAATCACTCTACGGAATGTGGATGCAGGCCTCTGTTTGTCATGAAGGGGGTTTAGGATTTGAGCCAGCAGGTGTTGTGGTGGCTTAATGTGGTTTTTCTATTGGATGAAGCAGAGGAGAGGTGGAGAAAGGAGGAAGAAAAGAGAAAAGAAAAAAAAATTAAAAAAGCTCCAAGGCATTAGAAGCCATTCCCAGGGCTTTGAGTAGGCTGCTAATGATGATGTTATACTGTTACTCACAGGTCTGCAGCTCAAGTTTGTCAAAGACTCCAATGGTTAGGGGACTGCCACTTTCTACCAGATTCAGATGACCACAAAATCTCATACTCCAGGCCCCTTCAGCTGAAAAGTTGTCCTGTGATAGCTGCACTTACTGGCACTGCAAGTTAGCCCCAAGGTCTGCCCACTTGTGGTGAGGATTCCCTCTCTCCTCCCAATTCAACAGCACCTGCAACCAGAGGGGTCTCTGCTCCCTCCTTGTGGTCCAAGGTTTACTGATAAAAACAGGTGCTGAAGATAGATCTATGGATGGTTGCAGGTCCTCCAATGCATTCTCTCCACTGCCCCAGGGAGCCCTCCAATGCCCTGTCTCACTGGCCAGTCAGCTCTGCAGGGCTGGTCTGCCTTTTTTTTTTTTTTTTTTTCTTTCCAGGTAATTGCATTGCCTCTCCCTCCTTTCTAATTCTACTTCCCTGAGTTTGGTATACTCTGACTTAGTGAGCTGCTCAGAGTGCCAGAATCCCTACTTCAAACTGCTGCACCTAGTTTTTCAGGCACTAATATGCTAGAGGGAACTAGTGTATGGGCTACAGGCAAGATACCATCTTACCATCTCTCTCAGTATTTTATCTTTTTGGTAGCTGTATTAAATGGTATTATTTTCTTTCTTTCCTTTCCAAAGATCTCTTTGTTGATGTAGAGCAATCCAACTGATTTTTGTATGTTGTTCTTGTATCCTTCCACTTTGCCCAATCTTTCAATTATTTCCAGTAGTTTTCTTGCTGAATCTCTTGATTTTTCTACGTATAGGATCATATCATCTACAAATAAGAAATAGTTTTACTTCTTCTTTCACCATCTGGAGGCTTTTTATTTCTCTTTCTTGCCTTATTGTCCTGGCTAGGACTTCCAGTCCTTGTCTGCTTCTCATTCATAAGGGGAATTCTTTCAGTTTCTGTCCACTGAAAATAATGTTGGCTTTTGGTTTTTGTGTATAACCTTGCTAACCAGAAGGCTGGCGGTTCAAACCTACCAGCCACACCTTAGAAGGAAATTTGGGCAATCTACTTCTGTAGTGATACCACCTCGGAAAAACAAGGAGGTGTCACTATGAGTCAAATCTGACTCCATGGCAGTGGTTGTGTTTGCGATGCATTTTAATTATGTTTTGAATTTCCCTCCTCTTCCTATTTTGTTGAGAATTTTTATCGGGAATGGATATTGGATTTTATAAAATGTTTTTTCAACATTGATTTTTATGACCATGCAGTCTTTTCCATTGTTTATTTATGTGATGGATTATATTGATTGTTTTTCTAATGGTGAACCATCCTTGTATAGCTGGTATGAATTCCATTGGTCATGATTCATTATTTTTTTGATATACTGTTAGATTGAATTGGCTAGGATTTTGTTGAAGATTTAGTGTCTATATTCATGAAGGATACTGGTCTGTAATTTTCTCTTTTAGCTGTGTCTTTGCATGGTTATGACATCAGGGTTATACTTGCTTCATGTAATAAATTTGGGAGTATTACATCTTTTTCTATGTTATGGAATAGTTGAGTAGGATCAGTGTCAGCTTTACTCTGAAAGCTTGGTAGAATTCTCCAATAAAGCCATCTGGGCCAGGACTCCTTTTGTTGTTAGTTTTGTTAAGACCTGTTCAATTTATTCTTTTATTTTTCCATCTGTCAAAATTTCCACCTCAGTCTGTGTTTATGTAGGAAGGTACTGTGTTTCTAGAAATCTGTCCAGTTCTTCTAGGTTTTCAAATTTGTTGGAGTATAGTTCTCCATAGTATCCTGATGTTATCTTTTTTAAAAATATTATTATTTTGGTTCATTCTATTTTGATATTGCATTTCATTTCTTATTCATGTTATTTGCACCTTCTTCTTTTCCACTATTAAATTTGCTAGTAGTTTGTCAAATTTATTAATTTTTTCAGAGTCAATTTCTAGTCTTATTGATTCTTTCTATTGTTTTTCTGTTTCATTTATTACTGCTTGAATTTTTATTATTTCTTTTCTTCTGCTGACTGTAGGCTTTTGTGCTGTTTTTTTTTTTTTTTTTTCCTTCCCTAAATGTTTGAGATGTGCTAAGGTGTTGATTTTGGCTCTTTCCTCCTTTTTGATGTGCACATTTATGACTATAAATTGCCCTCTAATCACTGTTTTTTCTGTGTTCCAAAGATTTTGGTATTCTGTGTTTTCATTCTTGTTTCATTCAAGGAATTCTTTAATATATTTTGTTCTTGTTATTCTTCTATTACCCAGTAGTGCTTTTTTTTTTTTTTTTTCAGTAGACACTTTTATTAAACCTCAGAAAGGGAAAGAGAAAGCAAAGACAATCATCCAGGACAAGAGAAACCATCAGTATGTACACAGTACAAAAATCTGAATGGAGTCCCTATTACTTAGTAGTTTTCAAGGAGTATGTTATTCAGTTTCTATGTTTTTACTTTCTTCCCTTGATTTTCCTATTGTTGACTTCTAATTTTACAGCATTGTGATTTGAGAAGATGTATTGTAGTATTTTGATGTTTTAAAATTTATTGTGGCTTGCTTTGTGTTCTAACATATGGTCTATTGTGGAGAATGTTCCATGTGCATCGGAAAAGAATGTATATTGTGATGTTGTTAGGTGAAGTGTTCTGTATGTATATGAGGTCAAGTTGGTTGATAGCATTGTTTAGTTCTTCTATTTTTTTTTTTCCCTACTGTTTTTTTTTTTTTTTTTAGTTTCCTTCTAGTTGTAATATTGTTCATTGAAAGCAGTGTATTATTACTAGTATTGTGGACTTGTCTATCTCACTTTTCAATCTGTTAAAGCTTTCATTGTGTGCTTAGGTGTTTATTATGGCAATGTGCTCTTGTTTGATTGATATTTAAATTATTATATAATGTTCTCCCTTATCATTTATGGTGATTTTTGTTTTGATATCTATTTTATGAAAAATTAATATTGCCACTTCTGCTCTTTTTTTAATTGTTATTTGTTTGATTTTTCCCCCACCTGTGATTTTTAGACTATTTTTGTCTTTGATTCTAAGGTGTGTTTCTTGTAGTCAGCATATTGATAGGTCATGTTTTCTTATCCATTCTCCAACTCTCAGTGTCTTGCTTGGTGTATTTAATCCTTTTACTTTCATTGTGATTATTGACAACTATGAGTTTATTGCTATCATTTTGTTATATATATATTTTGTGGTGTTGCTGCTTTCTTTGTTCCATGTAATTTTCTGTACTGAGTTCATTTTTTGTGTATGAATTTTTTAAAAATCATTTCCATCATTGCTATTGTTTTAGTATTAGCTGAATATCTGTGTCTTTTCTCTTTTGTACTTTGATGACAAGGTGAGATTGCCCAGTAATTCATTATTTCCTTTCTGAGTTTAAAAAAATCTGTTCTGTCTCTAAATAGTCTTGATGTCTTCTCAATTTGGAAGTTATGTGACTACACAATTTATTTCCACTTCTTGCTTTGTAGTTGTCCTCATACAAATTGATGTCTCTGGTTTCCTGCTTCCAGTGTTGTAACTTGATTTTACTTTTGATACTTCTATAACTTGGATGGTTTCTGTGTTATGTTGTCATGTGTGTTAATCACAGACTGTTGTCTGCTGTTGTTTATCTCTGTCTGAAGGACTCCCTTTAGCATCTCTTATAAAGTTGGTCTGTTTTTTTGTCGATTCCCTTAACCTCTATTTATCAGGAAATGTCCTAATTTTGCCCTCATATTCGAGGAACAGTTTTGCTGGGTATATAATTTTTAGTTGATAATTCTTTTCTTTCAGGGTTTTATATATGCCATCCCATTGCCTTCTTGCCTGCATGGTTTCTGCCAAGAAATCAGAGTTTAGTCTTATTGTTTGCCCTTTGTAGGTAACTTCTTTTTTTCTTATGCTACTTTAAAGATTCTTTCTTTATCTTTGTTTTGGAAAGTTTGATTATGATATATGTTGATGACTTTCTTTTGGAGTAAATCTTGTTTGGGGTTCATTGACCTTCTTGAATGCATATCTTATTGTCTTTCATCATATTAAGGAAATTCTCCTCCAAGAAATCTTTGACAACTTTCTCTGTTGTTTTATTTGTTGCTTCTTCTGGAATTCCAATCACACATAAGTTATTGCTCTTGAGGGTGTCCCAAATATATCTTATGTTTTCTTCATTTTTTTTTTCTTTTTTGTTCTTTTTTCTGATTATTCCCTTAACAAAGTAGTTTTGAGTGATTTGTCTCCAGTTTTATGAATTCTCTCTTTCATTGATTTAGTTCTACTTCTTTGTCCTTTCAGTGTGTTATCTATTTTTGAAATCTTAGTGTTAATCTTCTGGGTTTCTATTTGCTGTATTTGTAAGGTTTCTAATTTTTCATTTATTTTGTCAGTTTGTGTTTGTATTGGTTGCTAAATTCTTCTAGACTTTTCTCTTTGTTTTCCTTAATTTTATCTGTGCTTTCCCTGATCTGCTTCTCAATCCATAGAAAGTCCTTAAATATAATTATTTTGAGTTTCTTATCAGGTTTTTCCAATGCCATATATTTCTCATTGAAGTTTTTGGGCTCTGTATTCTGGTCCTTTGCTTGTATTACTTTCTCATGCTTCTTTGTGTGAACTGGAATTGTTAGATGTCTCTGAGACACTGTAACATCATTGTATTTATATTCAGTTGGTGATTCTATATTGATGTGATTCACTTAAGTCTCCCCCTTTTCCCCCACCTTTATTTTGTTTTGCTATAACTGAGTAAGCAGGGCTGGTATGTTGCTCTGTTCACTGGTTTGGCAGTACTTAGGCATCTATGCCCTGTCTCCTGGTGGGTGTGACAGAGGACAAGAATGTGTGCCCAGAAGGTATACAGGTGCAGGCAGCTGGATCCAGAAAAATTTCCTGACTGTCCAAATACACTTGGTTCCAGAGGGAGCCCTTACCAGCCAAAAAAGCAGCTGAGAGTAGGGTGTCTGGTCCCATAAAAAAGTTCCCACCATACCAAAAGTCATCTGAGTGCAGAGCCCCTACAACCAGAAAACGTTCCTGGGCACCCAGTCCCAGAACAAGCTCTCACCCACCCAGATGGCAGCCAGTGGCAGAGGACCCATTCTAGGATGGAATTTCTGCCAGGGTGGAGGATGCCCACACCTTCATTCAGTGGGAGGTCATGGGGAACAAGGAGAATATTGCAGCTTCCTGATTTCCAGACAACAGTGTTATTGTCCATGCACTCCTCAGCAAATGGAGCTGATTGTCAAGTTTCTGTCCCCATCAGAACACCACTTGTATATATTCCAAATGGTCACACCATCAAGCCAATTTACAGTTCACAAGTCCATTTGTTTCCTTATTCATTATTTTCATTCAGTTTCTTCTATTAGTTGGTATTTAATCCACTTCTTTATCACTCAGGGTTCCAGGTTATCTTCTGTGTCTGTTTCAATTGGTTTCTAATTTCTTAATTGAAGAGAGTTTGTGCAGCTTGTCTGCCTATTCTGCCATCGTGCCACAAGTCCCCAGAATAAAGACATTTTTCGTAAACAAACACTGAAAGAAATAATTGAACCAGCTATCACTGTAAGAAATATTAAAAGATGTCTTTCAGAATAAAGGTAAATCACACAAGATAAAACCTCAGATCTAGGAAAGCCATAAAGACCACTAAAAACTCACTGCCATTGAATCAATTTGACTCATAGTGACCCCTTTTTGAGTTTTTGAATTGGTATCTCTAAGGAAATAGATTGCCTAATCTTCCTTCTGAGGAATGGCTGTTGGGTTTGAACCACCAGCCTTCTGGTTAGCATTCAAATGTCTTAGGCACCATGCTACCAGAGCACTCCCTACAGAGCACTAGAAATGGTAAATATGTGGGCAATTATAAAATATTGTATAACTCTACCTTAAAATATTTAAATATTTTTAAAGATTCTATATGTATTTATGTATACTTAACACATATATAATCCTATATATTTAATACAGGCATATATGTGTGTATATGTGTGTGTTATAATTCATTTTAGTTCTGTTGATTTTATTAATAGATATGACTGTTTAGGGAGCTCTGGTAGCATAGTGGATAAGACACTTGCCTGCTAACCAGACGGCTGGTGGTTCAAACCCACCAGCCACTCCCTGGAAGAAAGGTTGGGCAATCCTACTTCTGTAGTGATACTGCCTCGGAAACCCAAGGAGGGGTCGCTATGAGTCAGGTTTGACTCGACGGCACATAACAACAA
>NW_006921791.1:3975156-3995320 GCF_000298275.1 Orycteropus afer afer | reverse complement strand
CATAGTGGCTAAGGCACTTGACTGCTAACCAGAAGGCTGGCGGTTCAAACCCACCAGCCACTCCTCGGAAGGAAGGTTGGGCAATCCTACTTCATAGTGATACTGCCTTGGAAACCCAAGGAGGGGTCGCTATGAGTCAGGGCTGACTCCACGGCACATAACAACAACAACAACAATATATATTAATATAATATATATGATAATAATAACTGACAAAGTAACAGAAGAAAATGTAGTTGCACTAGTATAAAATCTGTAAACTGTATTGGATATATGTCAGTATTAATTTATTTTGTAAGGATAAAATTGATATATTATTACCTAGAAGAGCCAAAAATAATAAAAATAAAAATAAGAAGCACAAAGGAAAGAAGTAAAAATTCAATAAAGAGATTAAAATGACATATGAAAATATATTTTTTTAAGAAAAAACAAAACAATGATTTAATGAGAGAAAACAATAGATGAAACAAATGTAAAGCAAAGACCAAAAGGGCAGACATATTTTAACCATAACAGAAATTATATTACATGTGCAAAGATTAAACCAGAGGTCAAAAAAATATGGCCCACAGCCTGTTTTCAAAATTCATAAGAATTTTTTTTATTATTATTAAAATTTGAAAGATAAAGAAGGAGCATGAGGAATGAAGAGAATGAGGGTAGGCTGGAAATCTAAAATATTTACTATTTGACCTTTTATATTTTCATATAAAATATTTGCTAATTCTTGGCAAAAAAAAAAGAAAATGTTGATGGACTGTATACAAATGGTATATCATATCATATAGTATCAGACATCAGAGAAGACGCTGAAGACATTAAAGAAATAATCAATAAATTATATGAAAAATTTCATGTCAGCAAAATTGACAATTTAAATGAAGTGGTATATCCTTCAAAAAGTATAAATTCTGACTCAAGAAGAACTAGTTCTGAGTAACCTTTGTGCCTACTAATGAAATTGAAATACTAATTGAAATATTTACCTAAAAAACCCTCTAAGCCCAGATGGTTTCACTGGTGAGTTCTATCAAATATTTAAAGAATAATACTCTGTGAAAGTAGAGGAGGAATGAGCACTTCCTAACTTCATTTTATGAAGTCAGTATTATCTCAATGCCTAGATTGAGGGAAAAAAAATAAAAGCTAAACTAAAGGCCCATATGAACATAAATGCAAAAATTCTTAGCAAAATATTTGCCAAGCAGATCTAGCAATATGCATGGGTAATATACCATGATTAGATAGAATCTACCTTAAAATTAATTGATAATATGCTATATTAATATGATAAAGGAGAACAATCAGTATAGCATTATAACAGATCCAGAAAAAATAGACAAAATTAAGCAATTTCATGAGAGAAGTCAGCAGACAAGGAATAAAAGAGAACTTCTTCCACCTCATGATGGAGATCTGCAATACATATACCACTACTATCATTGACAATTGGTTGGGTTACTATCACATTTTGCAGTATGGATTACATCTCAACATAAAGAAAACAAAAATCCTCACAACTGGACCAATGAGCAGCATCACAATCAATGGAGAGAAGATTGAGGTTGTCAAGGAATTCACATTGCTTGGTTCTACAATCGATGCCAACGGAAGCAGCAGTCAGGACATTAGACGTCGTGTAGCATTGGGAAAGTCAACTGCGAAGGAACTGTTTCAAGTGCTGAGGAGCAAGGATATCTCCTTGAGGACTAAGGTGCACCTGACACAAGCCATGATATTTCCAATCACCTTGTATGCATGTGAGAGCTGGACAATGAATAGGGAAGACCGAAGAAGAGTTGATGCTTTTCAGTTGTGGTGCTGGCGAAGAATGCTGAAAGTACCATGGACTGCTAAAAGAACTAACAGATCTGTCCTGGAGGAAGTGCATCCAGAATGCTCCTTGGAAGCAAGAATGGGCAGACTTCGTCTCACCTATTTTGGTCATGTTGTAAGAAGGGACCATTCCCTGGAGAAGGATGTCATGCTTGGTAGGGTGGAGGGTCGACGAAAGAGGGGGAGGCCTTCAACGAGATGGATTGATACAGTGGCTGCGATGATGGGCTCGAGTATAGCAGGGATTGTGGGGCTGGTGCGGGATCGGGCAGTGTTTCGTTCTGCTGTGCATGGGGTCGCTATGAGTCGGAAACGACTTGACGGCACTTAACAACAACAACAACAACAACTATCACATTGAAAGAGCTCTGATTACCTACCATTTAATAGCTTGGTTGCCAACTGAATGGTCAGCAATTTGAACCCACAAGCTGCTCTGGGGTACAAAGACCTGGAGATCTGCTTCTGTAAATACTACAGTCTAGGAAACCCTATTGGGAAGTTCTACTATGTCATACAGGGTGGCATGGCATACAAGAACAATCATCATAGGTAATGGTGACTAATGTTTTCTATGCATTGTCATGAACAAACCAAGAATGTCTACTATCAATATTTATATTCAATTTTGTGCTTATTTTTCTTGCTAGTTGCCATTGAGTTGGTTCCAAAGTGACCCTGAGTACAACAGAAAAAAACATTGTTGCCCAGGCCTGCTTCATGATCACATTTGTTGTTATGTTTGAGCCCATTGTTGCAACCACTGTGTCAACCCATTCTCATGATGGTCTGCCTCTTTTTTACTGACACTCTACTTTTCAAAGTGTCTTGGCTCTTCAGTGCTCCTACAACAGAAATACCACAAGAGGATGGCTTTAATAAACAGGAATTTATTATCTTATAGTTTAGGGTGCTAGAAATCAAAATCAAAGTGCTGGCCTCTAGGGGCTGGGTGAAGGTCCTTTGACTTTGGGTTTCATCTCTACATCTTGTTCTAGGCCCACTAGAGATGGAGGCTTCTTCAAACTCACTCAGATGCTGACTGCTGAGGCTGACAAACCAAAGGTCAGCAGGCAAAATGGCAAAATCTCAAGATCAGCAAGCCACTGGTTCAAGTCTAGGAACTGGAAAGGAAGACTAGGCCAAATGCAAGATCTAAATATGTCAAAAATCTAGAGACCATTCTCAAAGCTTCTCCACATCTGCTATGATCAGGCCACACCCAAAGGCAACTAATTAGCTGCTCACAGCAGATTCTACCATGGAGTTGATTATACAACATCCAATGTTATCATGGGGAATAACTACATCCAACTTTCAAACCACTCAGAACTTCCACCCAGCCAAGTTGACACATAACCTGAACTACCACACTAAGGGTAATGTGCTTCTCCAGGGACTGTTCTGTACTAATAACATGAACAAAGTAAATGACATGAAGTCTCATCATCCTTGGCTTTAAGGAGCATTCTGACTATACTTTTTCCAAGACATATTTACTCATCCTTCTGGCAGTCCACAGTATATTCAATATTCTTTGCCAACATCATAATTGAAAGGGATCAATTTGGCCTTACTTTTTCATTGTTCAGCAGTGTCATGTATATGAGGCGATTGAAAATATCATGGCTTGGGTCATGTGTACCTTAATCTTCAAAGTGACATTTTTCCTGATTTTAAACCATGCATTATCCCCTTTTAACTGTTTTAGACTTCCTCTTAGTTTATGTGCAAGTTCTGCAAAAGCTCAATTAAGTGTTCTGGAATTCCCATTTGCAATTTTATATAAAAATTTTAAGACAACATAGTCAATTGTCTTTGCATAATCAATAAACAGAAGTAGACATCTTTCTGGTAATCTTTGCTTTCAGTCAAAATCCATCTGACATCAACAATGACATTCCTCTTTCCACATCCTCTTCTTAATCTGGCTGGAATTTCTGGCAGTTTTTAAATTATCTTCAGCAGAATTTTATGTGTGGCATTAATGATATTAAAATTATCTCTGCATTCTGTTGGATCACCTTTCTTTGGAATGGGCACAGATTTGTATTTTTTACTGGTCAGATGGCAAGGTAGCTGTCTTCTAAATTTCTTGGCATAGATAAATGGGCACCTCCAATGCCGGATCTGTTTGTTGAAACATCTCAATTTATATTCTATCAGTTCCTAGAGCCTTGTTTTTTCGCTAATGCCTTCAGTGCAACTTAGACTTCTTTCTTCATTAACATTGGTTCTCAGTCATATGCTACCTCCTGAAATGGTTGGACTTCAATAAATTCTGTTTGCTGCAGTTGCTTCCATTTTCTTTTGATGGTTCCTATGTCATTCAACTCAGAAGAAAAATTGGGCAATCTACTTCCATAGTGATGCTGCCTTGGAAACCCAAGAAGGGGTCACTATGAGTCGGAACAATTCGATGGCAGTGAGTTTTTTTTTTTTTTTTTTTGGATGTCATTCAAATGTTTGTCCATAGAATTTTTCAGTATTGCAACCTGAGGCTTGCATTTTTCTTCAGTTCTTTCAACTTGAGAAATGCTTTTCAAATTTGATTATAAAACTTTACTTTGTCTTCTTGAGCCATTCCTTGAAACTTGTGTTCATCTCTTTTAGTTCATTTTTTCTTCCAATCACTTATCTACTCTATGTTCAAAATCAAGTTTCAGTGCTTTTTTCTGACACCTATTTTGGTCTTTTTTATTTCTTGTCTTTTTAATGACCTTTTGCCTTCTTCATGTATTATTTTCTTGATGTCATCTCACAATTCTTCTGATCTTAAGTCATTAGTGTGCAGTGCCCCAAATCTATTCTTGATATTGTCTCTAAATTCAGGTGGAATATACTCAAGGTTGTACTTTTGCCCTCATGAACTTTTTTTTTTTTTTTTCATTTTTTTTTCAGCTTCAACTTGAACTTGCATATGAGCAACTGATGATCTCTTCCAGAATCAGCCCTTGTCTAGTTGTGACTGATGATATTGAACTTGTTCACCATCTCCCACCACAAATATAGTCTATTTGATTCATGTGTATTCCATAGGGCAAGAGCCATTTGTATAGTCACTACCTATGTTGTTACAAACAAGTATTTGCAATGAGTAAGTCACTAGTCTCAGAAAATTCTATCATACCATCTCCAATATCATTTCTATCATCAAGGCCATATTTTCCAAGTACTGATCCTTCTTCTTTGTTTCCAACTTTCACATTCCAATCACTAGTAATTATCAATGCATCTTGATTAGCTGTTTGATGAATTTCAAATTGCAGAAGTCAATAAATTCTTCAATTTCTTCATCTTTGGTGTTAGTGGTTGGTACATAAATTTTAATAATAGTTGTATTTACTGGTCTTTCTTATAGGCATATGGATATTTTCCTATCACTGACAGTGTTGTACTTCAGGACAGATCTGGAAATGTTGTTTTTGATGACTCCTCTTCACTTTTTCATTCCTGGGATAGTAGACCATAACCAGAGAAACCAAACTCACTGCCATCAAGTTGATTCTGACTCATAGAAACCCCTCTTTGGGTTTCAGAAACTGTATCTTTATGGAAGTAGATTGCCCGGTCTTTGTTCCAAGGAGTGGATGGTGAGTTTGAACTACCAGTCTTCTGGTTAGCAATCAAATGCCTTAAACACTACACTCCCAGTGTCCCATAGTAGACCATATTGTTATTGTTAGTTTCTGTGGAGTCATCTCTGACTCATAGCAACCCTATGTACAGCAGAATGAAACACTGCCCAGTCCTGTGCCAGCCTCACAATCCTTGCTATACTTGAGCCCATCGTTGCAGCCACTGTGTCAATCCATCTCATTGAGGGCCTTCCCCTCATTCATTGACACTCCACTTCAGCAAGCATGATATCCTTCTCCAGGGAGTTGTTCATCCTGACAATATAAACAAAGTAGGTGAAACTAAGTCTGGCCTTTCTTGCCTCCAAGGAGCATTCTAGCTGCACTTCATCCAGCACAGATCTGTTAGTCCTTTTAGTAGTCCATGGTATTCTTTGCATTCTTCTCCAACACCACAACTCAAAAGCATCAACTTTTCTTCTGCCTTCCATATTCATTGTCCAGCTCTCACATACATTAAGAGGTGATTGAAAATTCCATGGAGTTGGTTAGGCACACCTTAGTCTTCAAGGAGACATTTTTGCTCTTCATCACTTGAAAGAGGTCTCTTGTAGCAGATTTGCCCAATGCAATATGTTGTCTGAAGTCCTGACTGCTACTTCCATTGGTGTTGATTGTAGAACCAAGTAATATGAAGTCCTTGACAACTTCTATTTTTTTCTCCATCTGTCATGAAGCTGTTTATTGGATCAGTTGTTAGGATTCTTGTTTTTTTCATATTGAGGTGTAATCCATACTTCAGACTGTAGTCTTTAATCTTCATCAGTAAGTGCTTCAAGTCATCCTCACTTTCAGCAAGCAAAGTAGTGTCATCTGCATATTGCAGGTCATTAATGAGTCTTCCTCCAATCCTGATGCCATGTTCTTCTTCATATAATCCAGTTTCTCAGATTATTTGCTCATCATACAAATTGAATAAGTATGGTGAAAGGATACAACCCTAACACACTCCCTTTCTGATTTAAAACCATGTAATATTCCCATAGTGGACCATATGATTGTCTAATTCCAAATTGCCAATACTAATCCATTTCAGCTCATTAATGCCTAGGATATTGATGTTTATGCATTCCATTTCATTTTTGAGGACTTCCAATTTTCCTAAAGTCACGCTTTATACAGTTCTCATTCTGATTGTTAATGGATATCTGAAGCTATATCTCCTCATTTTCAACCATGTCACATCAGCAAATATGACTTCTAAAAGCTTTATTTCATTCATGCCATTGAGGTTGACTGTACTTTGAGAGGGCAGCTCTTCCTAAGTCTTATTTTGAGTACTCATCTTCCGGTACTATATCAGAAAAATTTTCACTGCTATTCATAATGTTTTCACTGGCCCATTTTTTTTTTTTCAGAATTGAATTGTCAGTTCCTCCTTCCTAGTCCATCTTAGTCTGGAAGCTTCACTGAGAAGTGTCCACCATTTGTCTGGAAACTGCACTGAAATCTATCCACCATAGATGGTCCTGCTGATATTTGAAATACCAGTGGCATAACTTCCAGCATCATAGAAACACAAAGGCCACCACAGTATGACAAACTGACAAATGACTAGTGGAACTTTGTGCTAGGCAAGGCAAATAAATTGAGAAAAAACACCCAAAATCATATATTTGGAGAATTATATTTATTTGCAGGTGACACAATTTTCTAGGGAGAAAGTCCTAAGGGAAGTATGAAAAAAACTATCACTAATATGTATTTTTCAAGTTTAAAGAGTATTATTTCAATATACAAAATCTATGTATGAATAGTGAACAATTAAAAAATCCATTTATAATAGCATAAAAACACTTAAAATGTATTTAATAAAACATGTAGAAATATCTACACACTGGAAACTGCAAAACAGAGAAATTAAAGAATACCAAAATAAATACAGAGATATATCATGTTCACTGATTGGAAGACAATATTATTAAGATTAAAATTCTCTCTAAATTGATATATAAATATAATGCAATACTCATCAAAATATCAGTAAACTTTTTGTAGAAATTCATAAGCTTACTCTAAAATTTATATAGAAATGAAATACATTTTTAATAGTTCAAATTATTTAAAAATGTACAAAGTCTAAAACTGAAGATTATCTGATTTTACCTATAAAATCATATATACAATTCTCTATATATACAATATCGAAAAACTACAGTGTTAGCACAAGAGTGGATACATAGAACAATAGAACAGACTTCAGATTTCAGAAATAATCCAAAACTATATAGTCAAATGAATTGTGACCAATGTGCCAAGGTATTTCTCAGCAGAGAAATAATTGTCTTTTCAATAAATAGTGTTTCTATATTTGAATGCCTGTGTGAGGAAAAAGAGGAAAAAAAAAAAAAAAAAAAAACCTTGCTGCTTTCATATCCTACGCCCAGAAATAAATTCAAACCCATCAAATAATTCAACTTTAAACCTAAAATTATGAATCTTATAGGATAGAATGTAGGATAAAATTTTCTGATCTTAGATTACAGAAAGATCTTTTCAAAGGGAAATAAAAAAACAGAAGTCATAAAATAAACCATTTGGTAAATTAGACTGGTCTCCCATTAAGAAATTAAAGGGCAAGGCACAGAATAAAAGAAAACTTTACAATAAATAAAGCAAAAGACTTACATGAGGAAAAAATATATATGTAATACCAAACACATTTCCATCAAGTCAATTCTGAGTCTTAACAACATTATAAGAGATAGTAGAACTGTCCTATGGGGTTTTCAAGACTGATATATGGAAGCAGCCATGTCTTTCTCTAATGGCTCATGGCTGGTGACTTCGAACTGCTCACCTTTTGCCTAGCTGCCAAGCACTTTAACCACAGTCCCACCAGTAAATTAGGAAATATATATGTATGTGTGTTTGTGTGTGTGTGTAGATAGATAGATAGATGTATATGTATATGTATGTATTTCCTAAAACTCAATAATAGGACAAACAACTACAAAAAAAAATCTACAACACAAAATATTGGTGCGAGTACTTCACAAAAGAGATATAAAAATGGCCAATATGTATATAAAATGATGCTCAATATATCTGACCAGTAACCAGTCATCAGCTGCCATGGAGTCAGTCAATTCATGACAACTACATGTGTGTCAGAATAGAACTGTGCTCCATAGGGTTTCCCATGGCTGTTTTTTCAGAATAGACCACCAAGCCTTTCTTCCTGTGCACCTCTGGGTGGACTAAAAGCTACAACCTTTGCATTTGCAAATGAGGACTTTAACCTTTGCATCACCCAGGAATTCCAATACCAGTACACATTTTGTTGCTGTTGTTAGCCATCACTGAACAGGATCAGACTGTTGTGATTTATAGGATTTTCATTGGCTGGTTTTCAGAAGTAAATTTTTCAGAAGTAAATTGTTGTTGTTGTTGTTATGTGCTGTCGAGTTGGACCCAACTCATAGTGACCCCTCCTTGGGTTTCCGAGGCAGTATCACTAAGGAAGTAGATTGCCCCATCTTCCTTCCAAGGAGTGGCTGGTGGGTTTGAACCACCAGTCTTCTGGTTAGCAGTCAAGTGCTTTAGGCACAATGCTACCAGAGCTCCCTTGGCAAAAATCATCTATTATAAAAACTGTAAAGCTCTCTCCTAGATGTCTTTCCAGTTCATTACCAATGTAGCAAAATTTTTCTGTTTTTTTAAGCATCTTTGATCTTTTCTGAATGCAGAAGCTATTAAATCGACAATTATTTATTGGTTTCTAACTATGTGTCAAACACTGTGCTAGACACTAAGGATATAAAATAAATAAGTTAGTCTCTGCTTATATTTTATTAGATGGACTGTATAAGGAGCTAACCATTATAAAAATATGTAATAATTATGTTAATAGAGTTATAAAATCAATAAATTGCTCTAGAAGTAGAGATGGCAGGAAGAAAAAAAAAAAAACTTCCTGTAAAAAACAATATTGGGTCCTAGCTTTAAAGGATGAATAAGTGAAGGCAGAACATTGTTGAGACAGAAACAAAAAGAATGAAGGGTATGGAACCATGAAGTTGAATGTTACTTTAACCTTTGTTATTCATATTAAAAATATGTATGGTCTATTCCTGCAGAGTCCAAATTAACCTTTAGTATATGAATCTATGTGATGTGGGTGTACTGTGGTCATTTTTGAGAGGTAGACAGCAAAAATTTCATGACTCTTACAACCTGCTAAGGGTATCAATACAGCATTTCTAGAGTAATCTATATCTACATTCACATCCAAATCATATGTCACTCCAAAAGTCTTTCATCTGATGTTTTGTTTGTACAGCTAGCTGAGAACAAAGCATGTGAGAATGTTGAAAGATGGTTGAAACCTGGATCAACAATGGTAGACTCTTGTCCCTTCACATTCTCTGGACACATGAGAACTTTTGTTGTCCTAAAGTGGAGGAAGTTGAAATCTAAGCTTTGTCTTATTCAACTGCATTGCATACTGACATGAATAAGTACACTCACTGTGATCTCTTAATAGCAGAGTAAATGTTGAACAAGCTTTTGTATCCCTTAATTTCTTGACTTGCCAAAATTTTCCAGTTCATTTCATACAAGTAATTGAAGCTATTGAGACCCGGCCATCAGTATTTTTATTTATTTATTTATTTTAGTACTGTGATTCTTTGAACACGAGATCAATCTGTCTTTCTTGACTTCATTGTGGTTACCCTTGCACAAGAGATAAAGGCAATTTGGGAGCTGCAGCTGTCAACCTATTGTTTGAACTCATAGCCCACGTGGCTCTTTTTAGGAATGTATAGAAGACAGAGCTTCTATTACACTAGCAGCATAGCTCCCACCTTGACATCTGGCTGAAATCCTGCTCAATTTAAAGCAGCTGCAGTTATTCCCCTGTTCTAACGACTTTCCTTATTACCTGACAATCTATCTGAACTATCGACTCATTTCCGACCTGCCAGTTCTCTCAAAAGTTATGGAAATGATCTTCAAACTGCAGCTTCAGCATCTCCTCCTCCACAAACTGTCTGTGCATCAATAGATACTATCATTGACAACAGAGAGGGGCCAAGTGAGAATGCTGTACACTCTTGGGTGCTGGAACTGGAGAAAGGATGCTGCTGTCATTGGCTGACTTGAAATCATCAAGACCTCAGTGAACTAAGGTTAAGAGCATTTGTCATCGGAGAGCATTAGTGTTCTTCAGTATTGAATTGGAAAGTGCAGGAAGAATTGGCCTCAGAATAATTTTTATGTGTGATGGTGTTTTGTATTCCCTCCTACTCTTGTTTTTCATGAACAATTTTAAAAAAAGGTTGTTGTTGCTTTCAAATTCTTTACTCTCTTGTTCCCTCATTCAGGAAGATGTGGAATTTTTCCTTAACTCATAGAATGTTGAATTCATGATGTATAGTATGCTCAATCAAACCAGTGACATTTTTACATGGATTTGCTACAATTCTACCTAGCCTGAGGTATTCCAAAACAGGTAGGAAGGATAGTATAGACACCACTAGTGCTAAAGGCAGAAGACTCATCAACATTTGTTCTCTGACTCTTCTTAACTGTATAAATACTGGCAAGTCACTAATAACTGGTCTCATTAAAGGCAATTGACTTTTCTATAGCACTTTATAGTTGAAACCATTTTTTACATCAATTATCTTATTTAAAGTGTCCCTGGCTGGTGCAAATGATTAAGCACTTGACTACCAGCTGGAAATTTGATGGATCGAACACTGTAAGGCTCAAAAGACAGGCCTGACAATCTGCCTCCCAAAGATCACAGCCTTAAAATCCTTATGAATCAGTTCTACTCTGCACACGTCGAGTCACTATGAGTTGGAATTGACTAGACAGCATCAAACAACATCTTATTTAATCATTATAATAAAATTTGGGGAAAATATGGATTATAATCCATATTTACATTAAGAAAATGAGGCCTTCAGCATGTTAAATGACTTGCTCTGGATCACACAGCAAGTAAGTTCTAGAGTTAAATTGAATGTTGTGGTCTTTTCAGTACAAGATGATGCTGGGACAACTAATGTGCTAATGATTTACCTGGTGTACTTTGTCAGTAATGTTTGCATTTTAAAAGAGAATCACTATAGAAGGAAGCATAAATGTCATTGCTATTCTTGGTTTGTAGATGGGACAGGGGCTCTAGAACACAGAGATTCAGGCAGCAGCATTACTCTAGGTCCTGGAGGCCTAAGATTAGGACATAGTTAGTTGTGCTAAGGGGAGCTCTGGTAGCATAGTGGCTAAGGTACTTGACTGCTAACCAGAAGGCTGATTGTTCAAACCCACCAGTCACTCCTCGGAAGGAAGATGGAGCAATCTACTTGCATAGTGATACTGCCTCAGAAACCCAAGGAGGGGTCGCTATGAGTCGGGTCCGACTTGACAGCACATAACAACAACAACTGTTTTGGTAGGAGTATGAGCTAAGACCATGATCTGTACTCTGCTAGGTGGTTGAACCATGATCAGGGCATTATTGGCACTGCTCTTAATTAGATAATCTTTCCAAAATTGACAAGATAATTTGTCTTTGGTTCCCCCTGAAGTAGGTGAACTGTACTCCAAAAATATTGACAGTAAGTATTTCTTTCTCTCAGGTTGTCATAGATCTCAGACTAAAAGACAGAAGTTAGGAGTCAGAGCCATTTTATATGAAGCAAGTGAGACAGATTCTTAGGTAACTGACTGGGATGGCATTAAATTAATGAAATAATATAGTTGTGTTCACATGCACTTATTAACGATTATAACCTTAATCTCATGTTGTACACACTTTATGTTTAAGCAGAGTATGATGAACAAAAATAACTATTCAGGAATTCCAATATTTTGTATTCTCTCAAGAAAAAAACCTAGAAGGATCTAGCTCATAATCTTCAGCACTTGGAATACCCCTTTACTTCCCTCCCTAATCGTCTCACATTCCACAGCACTTTACATCAGCTCATATGGTGTGGACTTTCTCTTTTTCTTCCGCTCATTCTTCCAGAGCTTTTAATAAAGATGAACCTATTACTTCTTAACAAGTCCTTCTTTCTTCCATCTCGTGGTTCTCAAACATTGAATTTACCTTCCAGTCTCCCAATTTTTCATAAAAGAAGAAAATAAAAGTAAAGTAAGGGTTCTTCTCTGACCTTAAGCAAATGAACAAAGTTGAAAACACAGACTACACAGGAAGACACAGTATTTTGTATATGGGTTAGAGGATAGGTGGAAGAGGCTGGAAATAAATGTTAAGAGTTTTATACTTAATATCTTTTTTTTTTTTTTTTTTTTTATATCTTACAAATCCTTCAAACCTTATTTCAAGTATCAACTTCTCTGTCTTCAAGTCAAGCATCAACCACTTCACTTGGACTTATACTATATTTTTCATTATGGTTAGTAATATTCAGCCTTTCTCTTTCAACTCAACGTTTCCCATGGACTATTTAATATTACTCAGAATTTTTTTTCCCATTAAACCAAAACAAAATAAAGCAAAACTTTGTTTAATCTCACAGTCTCTTCAGCTCCTGTTCTGGCTCTCCTAACCTAATAGTCAAATTTTCTAATTCACTTTTTTTTTTTTCTTTTCAACTTTCTACTGCAATTTGGGTGAAATTTTACAGAGCAAATTGGTTTTCCATTCAACAGTTCACGCACATTTTGTTTCATAACATTCATTGCAATCTTCACAAGGTAATAGCACTTCTTCCCTATAATCAATCTACTTCTATAAGTATTTACTGCCTCAGAAACCCAATGGGCGTCACTATAAATTGGAATCAACTCAATGGCAGTGGGTTGGTGGATTTTTTCCTATGATTACCATTTCCTTTTTTTCCTTCTTTCCTATCCATTCTTGCTTTGTGAGCTTCTTCCCTGGGAAAATGTTGCCCTTTTATCTCTTATGGTTGATTATTCTAAGGAATACATACTTCCTTGATATTATTGTCATCTCATAATCCAATCTAATTGGTGGAAAGTTGAGCCATGTGAGTGAGTTTAGTTTCAGGCATGAAGGGTGACTAAGGACCATAGTCTCAGAGGTTCCAACAATATTTATCAGACCAGTAAGTCTGGTCTTTTTTATTATTTTCAGACTTATTTCACACTTTTCTTCCACTCTATCCAGAATCTCCTATTGTGATCTATTTTAAGTGGTTGGTAGTAGTAGCTGGCACCCATTTAATTCTTCTGGTCTCAGAATCATAGAGGCAGAAGTTCACATGGCCTACTATTCCCTTGGACTAATTGTAGCCATGTTGTTGTTGTTGTTGTTGTTAAGTGCCATTGAGTCGGCCCCGACTCATAGCGACCTCTATTTGGGTTTCCAAGGCAGTATCACTATGGAAGTAGACTGTCCAACCTTCCTTCCAAGGAGTGCTGGTGGGTTTGAACTGCCAGCCTTCTAGTTAGCAGTCAAATGCCTTAGGCACTATACCACCAGAGCTCCTTAATTGTAGCCATACATCTTTGATTTTCTTCATTGTTCTTTGCTCCAGACAAGGAGAGGTCAATAATTGGACCTTAAATGGTCATTTGAAAGATTTTAAGACACCAGTCACTACTCACAAAATTAGGGTGTAGAACAATGTCTTTGTGTACTACTTTTCTTTTAATCATAAGCTCCATTTTATCATGTTTGATTTACCTTTTGACTCATTTAAGGGGAATTCTATACTCATAATACAACTAAACTACTTCTTTGGAAATTGAACTCGCTTTTATGCTTGCTTAATCCAATAAGGATTTCTCAGTTTTGTCTTACTTTGCCTCTCACTCAACAGACCATTTTTAAACTATCATTTTCCCTTGGGCTTCATAATACAACACTGAAGCACTGTTTCCTCTACTTTCATGACCATTTATTCTATGTCTTCTTTTTTTTCCCCCAGACATTAGTATTTTATTTATTTATTTTAAAAATCTCTCTCTTTTTTTTTTTTTTTTTTTGTTGTTGTTGTTGTACTTTGGGTGCAAATTTACAGAGCAGAATTTGTTTTACATACAACAGTTAATGTACATTTGATTTCATGCCCCAATTACCATGCCCAACCCTAACCCACTCTCCTCCCCTCCCTTCCCTATGATGCCGCCCCCCCCCTTGTTCCCTTCTTGACTATGCACTCCTTTCTGTCCAGCTTACCCACCAGGTGAATGCTGCCCTTCTGGTGCCCCATGGCCAATTTCTCCAAGGAGTATATCTCTGTAAAGTACATTGATGCAATGCCCTGAGTTGGGTGTTCTGCATATAAGTCTTTCTGCTGCTGGGGTAAGAGCCAGTCCTTGGGAGTGAGTCCTATCCCAGGCCCAAAAGGTGTCTCAGGCCATAGTCTTGAGGGTCTCACCAGACTCCATCTGACCAGTAATTCTGGTCATTATTGTGTTTTTGAGTTTTGTTCCACATTTTTCCTCCCACTCTATCCAGTATCTTCAGTTTTGATCCTTTCCTGAGTAGTTGGCATTGGTAGCTGGTAGCCAGTCACTATCTAGTTCTTCTGGTTTCAAGGTCTGTCATATCCTTGGACTAATTATTTCCTTAATTTTCTTCATTCTTCTTTGCTTCAGATGAGAAGAGACCATTAGGCGCATCTTCAATGGCCACTTGAAAGCTTTAAAGACACCAGTCACTACTCACCAATGTAGGATGTGGAACAAGATTTTTATGTACTGTTATGCCAATTGAGCCTGGTGTCCCCCAATATTATGGTCCTGAGTCAGCGAGCTAAGTGGTTCTCTCTCCCATGGTGCTTGGTTGTCTCTGAAGGATGACTTCAACTCTGTCTTCTGTTGCTTCTGTAATGATTGTGGTTATTTTGTATCACTAGTATCTATGAAAGATTATCTTCAGCTAAATCTATCATTGGTGTATGGTACATTCCTGTTCACTGACCCCCATCTGATCTTCTCAGTTGTCTATGCATTTATCTGTAGCCTGGTGTTTGGTGATAGTGGTAATGCAGTATTGTGTATATACTAGTATTTGTCACTGTTATCTATATCTTGTGTGCAGGTTTCAGTGTCCTCTCTTTCCCCAATGTTATCATATTGGTCATAGATAATTTCCATACCCTCACTTCCCTTACCCAACTCAGCATGTGACCCCCAACTAGTCCAAAATTTTACCTCCCCTTCCCTCCCATCCCCAGCACCTACAAAGTGAGTTCCCTTCCCTAAGCAAATTCTTCCTTGACTTCTTATAGTAATGGGTTCATGCAATATTTGTCCTTCTGTAATTCACTTATTTAACTGACCTTAATGTCCTCCAGATTCGTCCATGTTGTGAGATGATTCACATACTCTTCATTATTCTTTAATATAATATAGTTTTTCATTGTGTGAGTGTACCATAATTTTGTTATTCATTCATCTGTCGATGGGCACTTAAGTTGCTTCCATCTCTTTGCTATAGTGAATTGTGCTACAATTAACATGGGTGGGCATATGTCTGTTTGTGTCCTATCTCTCGCCTCTTTAGGATATATTTCTAATAATGGAATTGCTAGGTCAAAATGGTATTTCTATTTTCAGTTTTTTTAAGGAAACACCATACCATTTTCCACAGTGGTTGTACCATTTTATAGTCCCTCAGCAGTGTATGAGACTTTCGATCTCTCTGCCAACATTTGTTATTTTCTGTTTTGCCAACAATTGTTATTTTCTGTCTTGCTGAACTTTGTTATTATTGCTGGGGTGAGGTGATATTTTGCATCTTTCTAATGGCTAATGATCATGAGCACTTCCTTATGTTTTTGTTGGCTGCCAGTATATCATCGTTAGTGAAGTGTCTGTTCATGACCCTTGCTCAATTTTGAATTGGATTGTTTATCTTTTTGGCATTGAGATATTGAAATTTTCTATAAATTTTGGACATAAGTCCTTTGTCAAACCTTCATAGGCAAATAGTTTCTCCCAATTTATAGATTCTCTTTTTTACCCTTTTGGCAAAGTCTTTCAATGTGCCTAAGAATTTAATTTTTAAAAGGTCCCAGTCATCTAGCTTCTCTTCCACTGTCTGTGCATTCTTGGTTATGCCTGATATTCTATTTATGTATCAGGACTCCTAGATTTGCCCTTATTTTACCTTTGATGAGCTTTATAGTTTTGGGTTTTAAATTTAAGTCTTTGATTCAATTTGAGTTTGTTTTCATGTATGGGGTGAGGTATGGGTCTTGTTTCATTTTTCTGCAGGTGGATATCCAATTTTGCCAGCACCATTTCTTAAAGAGGCTATCTCTTCCCCATTTAATGGGTTTTGGACTTTTGTCAAAGATCATCTGTCCATAGATGGATAGGTCTACTTCTTGTTTTCGATTCTGTTCCATTGGTCTATCTGTCTAACATTGTACCAAACTACACTGTTTTAACTACAGTGGCTGTATAGTAGATTTTGAGATCTGGCAGTGTGAGACCTCTTACTTTGTTTTTCTTCTTCAGCAGTGCTTTGTTTATCCAAGGTCTCTTTCTTGTCCATATGACATTAATAATTGGTTTTTCCAAATGCTTAAAATATGTTCCTGGTATCTGGATCAGGATACTGTTGAATGTGCAGATTGCTTTTGGCAGTATTGACATTTTCAAATAATCAGTCTTCCTATCCATGAACAAGGCAGGTTCTTCCATTTTTATAGATCCCTTGTAGTTTCCTGTAGTAGAGTTTAATAGTTTTCTTTGTATAAGTCTGTTGTGTCTCTGGTAAGATTTATTCCTAGATATTTTATCTTTTTTTTATCATTTTTTGGGTAAGAGCTCTAGTGGCGTAGTGCCTAAGACATTTGAGTGCTAACCAGAAGGCTGGCAGTTCAAACCCACCAGCCACTCCTCAGAAAGAAGATTGGGCAATCTACTTCTGTAGAGATAACACCTTGAAAACCCAAGGTGGGATCGCTGTGAGTCAGATCAGACTCAACAGCTTTGAGTTTGGTTTGTTGTTTTATTGTAAATGGTATTGTTTCCCTTATTTCCTTTTCAGAGGCCTCTTTGTTATTGTAGAGAAATCCAACTGATTTTGGTACATTGACCTTGCATACTGCCACTTTGCTGAACCTCTCTATTAGTGCCAGTAGTTTTATTGCATTTCCACAATTCCCACTGGCTCCTGTGGTTTGCTTGGGATGGCTACCAGTGATGGCATTTTGCTGTCAATCACAGACTCATGGTTCAAAATTGACAGAGACCCCAGTAGTTGCTAGGTTACTATTTTCCACTTGTGTTGGACAGCTGCAAAAGCCCCATGCCCCAGCACACTCTGTGCTAAAAGAGATCATGGAGGAGTTAAATCCCAGCCCTCTGCAGTACACTAGTTCCAGCACCCACTTTATGGCAGTGAGTTTCCTTCCTTCCCCCTCTCCACTCTGAACTCTGCAGCAGCCCAAGCTAAAGGGGTTTCTGCTGTGTTTCTCAGCTCAGTTCCCAAGTTACCATCAGAAGCTCCCCATGTGGGTACTCTGAGTCCCTGAAGCCTCCATGGACTCCATGTACCCCCCCCCTTTTTTTCCTCCTCTTTCTCTCCACAACTCTCACCTGTATTGCTAATGAGTTTTCTGCTTCTCTGCCTCCCCATCTTCTCTCCAGTCAGGCAGGTTCACTTTTGTTTCCTGGCTGTTTAATCTGCTCTTTTTCTCTGCCTCCACTAAATCTGGCACCCTTTCTCTTAATCAGATGTTCACTACTCCAGAATCCCTGCTTCTATCACCTACACCTAGTTTTTTAGAAATTAAGATGCTAGAGGGAAAAAGCAGGTGGGCTACAGGTATGATGCCATCTTCCCACCCAGCCCTTCCTTGTCTTCTTTTCAAGATTCCTTTATACACAGACAATCATGGCAGCTTTCTGTCAGATTCAATCAGACAGATACCTAAAACTTATCACCCATAACTGCTTTGGATATCACACCTGTATACCCAAATGGCTACTTGACATTTCCACTTTAACATCACACTTCTCATGGGTAATTGGAACTCGTGACTTTTTTTTCCCCCCTAATAACATGGCTCTTTTACAATATATCATAGCTCATTGAATGCCACAACCAGCTGGCTTGCTTCACAAGTCTGAAGTCAATACTCTTTCTTAAGACTGATTTAGTACTTAACAACAAAAACAAGCAATCCAATTAAAAAAAAAATGGCAAAGGGCTGGAACAGACATTTTACCAAAGAAGATTTCCAAATGACCAGAAAGTACATAAGCAGACACTGAAAATCATTAGACATTAGGCAGATGCAAATCAAAAGCAAAATGAGACACCACCTCATCCCCATTAGAATGTCAATTATGGGAGAAAAAAAAAAAAAGAAAGAAAGAAAATTGAGAAGAGCAAGTGTTGGCAAGCTTGTGGAGGAACTGGAACCCTTATCCAATCTTAATGTAAAATAGTACCTACTGTTAAACACAGTTTGGCAGTTCCTCAAAAAACTGAACATTGAACTTTCATATGACTGAGCAATCACAATCCTAGATGTATATCCAGAAGTGAAGGCAGAAGTTCAGACAGAAACTAGTGTTTATTGCACTACTTTTCACAATAGTCAAAAGGTGAAAATAGCCAAAATATCTATCAACAAATGAAAAAATAAATAAGATCTGCTATATACTCAGTCATAAAGACATATGAAGTTCTAATGCATGCCACTGGATGGATGATCCATAGAAATATTATATAGAGAAAAAGCAAACAATAACAAAAGGACTAATACTGTTATAATCTCATTTACATGAAATAATCAAATGTATAGAAACCAAAGATTATTAGTATTACTAGCAGTGGCAGAGAGGGGACAAAGGGTAGTATATACTTATAGGGACTTAAGTTTATGTTATGGGAATACCCATTGAGATGTTTCAACAAATGGATGCCCACTGGAGGCACTCACTCAGTTATGCCAAGGGATTTGGAAGACAGCTACCTGTCCAACTGACTAGAAGAGGTCCATATTTGTACCCATTCCAAAGAGTGATCCCACAGAATGTGAAAATTATCAAATATCACAAACATCGCACACAAGTAAAATCTTACTGAAGATAATTCAAAAATGGTTGCAGTAGTATATTGACAAAGAATTTCCAGAGGTGCAAACTGGATTCAGAAGAAGATGTGAAACAAGGGATATCATTGATGTCAAGTGGATCTTGGCTCAAAGCAAAGAATATCTGAAAGATGTTTACTTGTGTTTTATTGACTATGCAAAATCATTTGATTGTATGGATCATAACAAATTGTGGATACCATTGAAAAGAATGGGAATTACAAAACACTTAATTGTGCTCATGAGGATCCTGGACATAGACCAGGAGGTTGCCATTCAAACAGAACAAGGGGACACTGCATAGTTTAAAATCAAGAAGGGAGTGTGTCAAGGTTTTATCCTTTCACCATACTTATTCAAACTATATGCTGAGCAAATAATCTGAGAAGCTGGACGATATAAAGAAGAAACTGGCATCAGCATTGGAGGAAGAGTCATCAATAACCTGTGATACACTGATGACACAACTTTGCTTGCTAAAATGAGGGTGACTTGAAACACTTACTGATGAAGATTGAAGAATACAGTCTGCAGTATGGATTGTTGTTGTTGTTGTTAAGTGCCGTCGAGTCGTTTCCGACTCATAGCGACCCCATGCACAGCAGAACGAAACACTGCCGGATCCCGCGCCAGCCCCACAATCCCTGCTATAATGGAGCCCATCATCGCAGCCACTGT
>NW_006921791.1:3944448-3952601 GCF_000298275.1 Orycteropus afer afer | reverse complement strand
GCCATCTTGCCGGAACCCCTCTGTTTTCATTTTCAAATGCATGTATATTTCATCTTTCTTGTAGATTTTAGGTGTCATAAAGTCAGTTCCAACTTATACCACCCCTGTCAAAATGAAACATTGTCCAGTCCTGTGCCTTCCACACAATCATTGCTATGCTTGGGCCCATTGTTGCAGCTTCTATGTGAATCTATCTCATTGAGTCTTTCTATTTTTCACTGATCCTCTGCTTTACCAAGAATGATGTCTTTCTCCAGGGACTGGTCCCTCCTGATAACAAGCAAAGTATTGAGATCTTGCTATCCTTGCTTTTAAGGAGTATTCTGGCTGTACTTCTTCCAAGACAGATGTATTTGTTCTTCTGACAGTCCATGGTATATTCAATATTCTTCACCAACACCATAATTCAAAGATAGCAATTCTTCTTTGGTCTTCTTTATTCATTGTCCAACTTTGCATGTACATAACGCAATTGAACATATCTTGGTTTGGTTCAGGTACACTTTAATTTTAAAGGTCACATCTTTGCTTTTTAACACTTTAAAAAAGTCTTTGCAACAGATTTGCCCAAAGCTATATGTTGTTTGATTTCTTGACTTCTGATTTCATGGGTGTAGATTGTGAATTCAAGTGAAATGAAATTCTTGATAACTTTAAACTTTTCTCTGTTTTTCATAACGTGCTTATTGGTCCAGTTGTTAAGATATTGCTTTTTATGTTGAGATGTAATCATATGGAAGGCTGTAGTCTTGAATCATCAGTATTCAATAATTCAAGTCTTCTTCATTTTCAGAAAGCAAGGTTGTGTCAGATGTGTATCACAGTTGTTATTTAGACTTCCTTCAGCTCTGATGCCACATTCTTCTTCATATAGTTCAGATTCTCAAATTATTTGTTCAGATTGATGAAGTATGGTGAAAAGACAAAACCCTGATGCACCTTACTGATTACAAACCATGCAGTATTCCCTTGTTCTGCTTGAATGACTGCCTCATGGTCTATGTATAGGTTTCTTATGAGCACAGTTAAGTGTTCTGGAATTCCCATTCTTTGCAATGTTACCCATAATTTGGTATAATCCACAGAGTTGAATGCCTTTGTATAGGCAATAAAACACAGGGAAATGTCTTTCTTGTATTGTCTGCTTTCACCCAAGGTCCATATGATATTAGCAATGATATTTCTTGTTCTATGTCTTCTCCTTAATCAGGCTTGAATTTCTGGAAGCTCTCTGTCAATGTACTGCTAGAACCATTTTTAAATTATCATCAGTAAAATTTTATTGTGTGTGATATTAATAATAGTGTTCAAAAATTTCTGCTTTCTGATAGATCACCTTTATTTGGGATGCCCACAAATATGGATCTTTTCCAATTGGTTGGTCAGGTAGCTTTCTTCATCTTTTCATATTTATATGTTATTATGAGAGGGCTTTTTTTTGTATGTGTGAGTTTATATGTATGCAGATATGCACAGGAAATTCAAGAAGAATATATGTTCTATGTGTTTTCTTCCCAACAGTGATCAAGAGTTCAGTTGAGACAAGAGCTATAACCAGTGATGACCATGTGAATACCAATTCTCTCTCCTCTCCCATCATGAAATTTGAAGATATACCTTCTAGGGCATTGAATTTCCCTTAATGAGATAACAGTGAAATTGGAGAACATTGTATATAAATCTTAAGGTCCAGGTGTCCCAATTGACCTTTTTCTCCCCACAAGACTGTGAAACCTTAGAGGGGTGAGATCTTATCTTATTCAGGTTTATCTCACTCACTATAACATGCACAATGCTTTTCATAATAACGTCCAATAAAAGTGAATTTTTAAATTTATTTCCTTCTTATCGTATGCATCAAGAATTTCTGGTTTTATTTTTTCAAAATAGTAATAAGTATTATTTTTTATTAATTTTCTGTGGGAAAATGCTAAATTTAGTTTTGAAATTGCCATAAGCAAACTTTCAAGCACAATTATAGCTTATTATATCTGGGCTATACCATCCAAGGACGTTGAATTCAAAGGAAAAATAATAATAATAACATTATTTCCCAGCATTCCATATAGTGATGATGACATAGTTTTGGCCAAACAATAATCTGCTGGAAATTGTGTTTGTATCTGTGTATAATTTGTGTGTGTGTGTGTGTATGGGGAAGCATGGTTATAGATTCAGTGCCATTCTTTGTAACTTATTTCTTCATGCCTGGCATATGAAGGGTGATGCTTGAAGCACAGCAGACTTCTTTTGACCAGGACAATGAAAAGAATTTGTTAAGAACGGTAAAGGAGAAATACTGATGGAGGTTGGTTGCTTGAAGACATTGTAGAATCACTTCACTAGAACTGGACTCCTACCTGTAGATATTCTGTTATATAAGGGAAAAGAAAAAGTACCTTATTGAGCTATAATTCTGTGGTTAAGTTCTTTTTAAAAGCAGCTGAAAGAAATTCTAGCTGAAAAATAAATATTTTCAGATTTGTGTTCAAGTATCCATCCCTTCATGTGGTTCAAGGTAATACCACTGCAGCACCAGGAAGGAACCTGGCTTAGCCCAAGTCAATCTTATGTCTATTCTCCATGTCTTGGTTTGAAGTGGACTGTTACTTACTGAGCTCAAACAAAACAAAATAATTTCAGGACTCTTGCTTAGAGAACTAGAATAGAAGTCTATTCTCTCTCCCTTGAGCATGTACAAGGAAACATAAAATCCTGACCACCAATATCAGTCAACTTGCTAGTATAAGGATTACTACCCTCCTAAAGAAGCTGACAACAGAAAATACAGAGCATAGAGAGCCTGGATTCTTGATAACATACTGAGCAACTTAAAGCTCTTCTTTTGCTTTCATCCAATTGTGTGAGACAACGTTTGTTGTTAGTTTCCATTGAGTCAGCTGCAAACCATAATGGATATATATATATATATATATATATAACAGAATATATATAATGGGATGAAATGTTGTGTGGCCCTGTGAACAATCTTCATGATTGCTGGTATTTTTGAGTCCATTGTTGTGGCTGTTGTGGGACAATAAAACACATTTTTAGCTTAAGCAAATTTAAGTTGGACTTTTATTATGTATTTTTTATATATATATATATATTCCATTGGTAACAAAGGATACTAATTTCAGTATTCTGACATCAAATCCTGTTCTTTCATATAACTGAATCAAACCATATACATTGTCATCAAGTTGACTGAGTCATAGCAACACTACAGGATGGAGTAGAACTGCCCCATTCTTTCCAAAGCTGTAATCATTAAAGAAGCAGACTTCCACTTCTTCCCCTGTGGAATGGCTAGTGAGTTTGAATCACTGACCATTTCATTAGCAACCAAGAATTTTACCATGGCACAACAAGTGCCCTTTCTCTTTCATATACCTTGTCAAAACATCTAGAATAGAACTTAATTTAAAAACAAAAAAAAATGGTTATCAGTGTATATTTGGGGTAGAAATACCAAAAAAAAAAAAAGCCAGCAGATTTAGCTCAGAGACAAATACAAAGATAATAAGCAAAACAAGATATGTTTCTAATGCTTGAAAATTTGGTGATGTAATCAGTTATCTACATACAGGAGAAGGTATGATCAAATCTGAATGGAATTGGAGATGGCTTTTCAGAGATAGTGATATTTGAGCTCAGTCTGAAAAGATAAATAAAACTTGATAGGCAGAAAAAGGGAGCTCTGGTGGCATAGTGCCTAAGGCATTTGGCTGCTAACCAGAAGGATGGTCATTCAAATCCACCAACCAATCCTCAGAAGGAAGGTTGGGAATCTACTTCCGTAGAGATACCACTTCGGAAACCCAAGGAGGGATCATTATGAGTCACATTCAACTCACCAACAGTGAGTGAATGAGTGAGTGAGTGAGGCAAAGAAGAGGGAGAAATTCTTTCCAGTCAAGAGATCAACTCATGCAAAGATAAGGAAGTAGGGAAGCATGAGTCTCTGTAGGATAAGAAAAAAAGATTGGTATAACTGGGAGGAAATAAAGTCTCTGGTGTTTTGTAAGAACTGAAACTGGAATAGAAGTCTTTATCAAAATTATATATATCATGGTAAGGAATTTTATCTTATTTTAGCAAAGGGAGAGCTAATAGATTGAATAGTTACATTTATTTTTTTTTTTTTTCACAAAAATAAAGGGTAATTCTAAACCAGTATGAGACATGCATTGGAGATGGGAGGACTGAAGAAGGAAAACCAGCTAATTGTCATTATCAGTAATCCAGATGTAAAGCAAAAGGCTAGAACTGTAGTAGGACAATTCATTGAGGAGAGTTAACCAGATTTGATGACCCGCTCCTTCTCTTCCTAGTGAATGGCAGGGAAGAATGACTTTTGTGAAATTCTTTCCATGAAGAAGTTAGGGTAAGCATTAACCTGATTGATAAGAGGAATTGGGATTCTTATTCTAATCTAAACTGCAAGGACATATATATATAGATCTGGATGCTGAGTGGAAACAATTTTTTCAACTGAGGGACAAAAGTCCAACTGGGTACTCAGGAGCTCTGATGGTGTAGTGCCTAAGGCATTTGACTACTAACCAGAAGGCTGGTGGTTCAAATCCACCAGCCACTCCTTGGAAAGAAGACTGGGCAGTCCATTCCATAGAGATAGCACCTGGGGAACCCAAGGACAGGTTGCTATGAATTGGAATCAACATGGTGGCAGTAAGTTTTTGGTTTGGGTAGGTACTTGACTGCTAACCAGAAGGCCGGCAGTTCAAACCCACCAGCCACTACTCGGAAGGAAGGTGGGGCAATCTACTTCCGTATGATACTGCCTCGGAAACCCAAGGAGGGGTCGCTCTGAGTCGGGTCCAACTCAACGGCACATAACAACAATAACACTCAGAACTAAAGAGGCCAGAAGCACAAATGGAGAGAGAGGCTCTAGATCCAAGAACCAAAGGGCAAGGTCAATGTGCCTAGAATGGGCAGGGCTGGGCCTTGAACTTGGAACTGCTGTGCATGACTGGATCCAAAAAGGCATGGGAGCAGCATCTTCTGTCTTCCTCCAATCTCACAAGGGGGAAATAGAGTCACCATCAATGGCCCAAGGCTTATTCCTATGAGGCCAGATATATTGCCACCCTCCAGCCTTTTTACTAGTTCTGACATCAGCTTTCCTTCCCACAGCACTCACTACTCCTCTGCTGGGTTTGATAATTCATTACAATGGCCACACAGAACTCACAGAATATACTCATGATTATGGGGGTTTATTAGAACTAAGGTTCAGGAATGCTCTCAGTATGCAGTTTTTGAATCAGAACAGTCTACCCTCTGCTATGCCTTCAGGCATGCCTCTCTGGCCCTTGGCTTATCAGCCTGGCCTCTACCTTGTTCACGCAACTGTTAAAAAGCTCTTTCAGCTCTGCCAATAGGAAGACCTAGTTGCACCCCACTCTATCAGCAAGCCTCATGCCCAAGGACACTCAGCTTTCTCACTCCATAGGCCAGCAAATTTGCTGCTCTGTCTCGTGCCTTTTAGTTCCATTGCCACCATCTCTCAGCCTGGTTGTCTCTTCTGGGGTGTCTCTGCTGGAGCATCTCTGCCAAGAAGGTCCAGCACAGGGTTATTGGGTCCAAAGACATTTTACACTCCAACTCCAGCCCTTCTCTCTTGATGGCAGTGAAATTCTCCACCCCTTTTCTGCCAATAGGAAGGTCCATTTTAAGCCTAACAGAGTGACAAAACTGACCAATCCCAGTATTACGGTTCCATATACATTATTTGCATGGTCCCACACAACAATCTGGTGGGAGTTACAAAGACCATGACTATAAAAGCCATACCAGGTAATTCACTGCACCACACTGGGTTTTATGTGTAAACTGTGGTGCTGTTCCTCAGAAAGTGAGCTATATCAGGCTTAAAAATAACGGTAAGATGAGTAGCTATTTAAAAAATTAGTACTGAAAATTTGAGGTGTAGTAAAAAAAAACCGTTTAATTTGGATTACATTGAATTTAAGACTTCTTTAACACAATCAAGGGACTGTGGTCCTACAGTAGCTAAAGCATTTGACTGCTAACTGAATGGTTGGAGGTTTGAACCCACAACTGCTCTGCAAGAGAGAGATGAAGCAATCTGTTTTCATAAAGATTTACAGCCTTAGAAACCCTATGGGGCAGTTTTACTCTGTCCTATAGGATCACTATGAGTCAGAACTGACTCTGTGGCAGTGTGTTTGCTTTTGGGTTAATACAATTAGGTATTGTTGAAAAATAAATTATCTGGACTTAGGGAGAAAAATGTGACAATCTTCTATAAAGATTACAACTAAGGAAAAACTGTGGGGCAGTTCTATCTGTCACATGTCTGTATAAGTAAGAATTGACATGAAGTTAACTAACAAAAACAAGTAGAGAAAAGCCATGTGAGGATAAAAATTTTTGCTTTGTTAGGTCTAACTCCATGTTGTTAGAATAAAACTCCATATTTTAGTTAAGATGTCATTTGTTTAAAGCCTGACTTCAATTTGTGCTATAATTAACTTGTTCTCTCTCTAAGTTACAGTTATCAGTTCCTGCTGCATCTTGCTATCTAAGACAGAGCCATCTATGTCCAAGTCTCCTGGGTGATACTTTGGTACTGGTCACTGGGCTTTGACAAACACTGTGGAGTCTCTTAAGGATTACTTGCCTGCCAGGAACTCATAGGAAATATTCCTTTCTTAATTACCCATTGCCCTATCTAACTTTTGGGAATTGTTAACTAATCCTGCTTACATGCTGTGTTTTTCCTTCCTTTAGTATAAGAACCCCTGATTGTAAGCACTGAGTAGACAAGGCGTTTTTGGAGTCACTGAGACTCCATCCGTCTCTCATTCCACACCTGCTAATTAAACTCTCTTTTCTCCTTGAACACTGATGTGGAATACTGGCTGCACCACTCCAGGGTCAGAACCTGACATTCTTCAGGTTATAGCCAGAATTGTAGGTTTGGATGTAAAACTCATTGCCATGAAGATAATAGTGAAGTTATGATAATAAATCAGGTCATTCATTCAACCTTTATTTTGCAGCTAATATATGTTATGTATCAATGGTGTAAAACAATTATTTTTAAAGATGAATAAGTATAATTCTTGCCCTCAAGAAGCTCACAGTTAGTGAGATATTTGGGATAAAATTTAGGAGGACATCCTAACTTAATTCAGTAGATAATAGAAAAACCATTAAACTGAAAGGTGGGTCCGTAGAAAAAATAAACTAATGATCAGTTTATCAGTCACTGAGCAGCCAAGGAAACAGAAACCAAAAGTTGTTTTAAGGACAGAAAAAAAAAAAAGGGGGAGAATGAGTTCTGCTGGAGGAGGAAGGGGAAGAAGTCTTATTGCTCAAAGATCAGGAAATTGCTACAATCCTTAGGTTGAAGGCTAAAAGCCTGAAATCACCATTAGTCTTCTAAATCATAGCTACTATATTGAAACTGCACCACTTCTACTGAGCAGGAACATGGGCGCCCATATTCCTACAGATTATTCTGAAATATATCATCAATGTTATGGAGATTTCAGTTTCCTATAATCACAATTGGAGAATAGTCAGCTGCTATTATAGTTGTGCATCAAACTATACTATAGTACTATAGTGTGTTAGAGCCTGCATCAAATAGAGAAAATAAATGGAATTATTCTATGTTTCACATACCTAATCTTCATCCATTGTCTCCTACTAACTAGAACTAACCAGAAGCAACTGTACAAGAGAATGTGAAAAATGTGGTTTGTAGATTTCCAGTTTTCTGCCTTACAGAGGAAGGTACACGAGAGTGAGACTGGAAGTGAGAGTCAACAGAAGTGTTATCAGCTCAGTCTACTACTTGATTTTCACCATTCATAAACTTCATTATACCTATAGATATATTTTCATATACTTCAATTAAAGTAACCTCCTGCTTCTGCTTTACAAGGTCTGCTATTTCTACTATAAAGATGATCTCATGCACTCCCTAAAATGGAGAGACAAAATCCATATGGGTCATAACTCCATCTCTGGGTGACCTATATTACAGTCAAGATCCCACCTGTACATTCTCTGTCTTAAAATCTAAATTATGATATTAGCAAAATGGAGCAAACCTTACATAAAATTATAGGAGAAACTATAAGGGAAAAAAG
>NW_006921791.1:3914451-3944348 GCF_000298275.1 Orycteropus afer afer | reverse complement strand
CAGGGGTAAGCCACAGTTAGCCAACCCAGGGACCAGCAGAAGGTGGGTGTTTTCACCCTGGGTGCAGGCTGGATAAGCAAGCAGAATGGGGGAGACAGGAAATGAGTTGAGCAGTTTGGAACAGCTAAGAGAGACAAACTTGTCTGTCAGTTAGTCATACTGTGTTGGCTTGAGTGTTGCTGTGAGCCTGGACAGTATGGCACCAGTGTTTCAAATGCCAGCAGGATTACCCATGGTGGACAGGTTTCAGTGGAGCTTCCAGACTAAGACAGACGTGGAAGAAGGAAGAGGCCATCCATTTCTCAAAGAATTGGGCAGTGAAAACCTTATGAATAGCAGTGAAACACTGTCTCATACATTACTGGAAAACTTTATGAATAGCTCTGAAACATTGTGTGATATAGTGCCGGCAGATGAGCCCCTCAAGTTGGAAAGCACTCAAAATATGACTGGAGAAGAGATGCCTCCTCAGAGTAGAGCAGACCTTAATAATGTGGATAGAGTAGAGTTTTCAGGACCTAGGTATAAGTAGGAGTTCTGGTGATGTAGTGCCTAAGGCATTTGACTGCTAACCAGAAGGCTGGTGGTTCAAACCCACCAACTACTCCTTGGAAGGAAGGTTGGTCAATCTCTTTCCATAGTGATACCACCTTGGAAGTCCATGGAGGGGTCGCTATGAGTCAGATATGACTCGACGGCAGTGAATTTGGTTTGGAAGGAACTCTGGTGGTGTAGTGGTTAAGGCATTTGGCTGATAAAGTAAAAGTTGCTGGCTCAAACTCAATAGCTACTTCACAAAAGAAAGATGAGGCAGACTGCTTCAGTAAAGACTTACAGCATTGAAACCCAATGGGTGTCTCTATGAGTTGGAATAAGCTTAGTGTCAGTGAATTTGGTTTTGGCATAAAAACCTGAAAAACTCACTGCCAGTGAGTCGATTCTGACTCCTAGCAACCCCCATTGGGTTTCCAAAGTGGTAAATATTTCCAGAAGTAGATTGCCCGTCTTCCTTCTATGGTTTTGGTATATTACATCATATATATACACCGTGGACAGCTAGAAGAACAAACAAATCTGTCATGAATGAAGTGTAGCCTGAATGCTCCTTACAAGTGAGGATAGTGAGATGTACTCTCCCTTACTTTGGACATGTGCTCATAGGGACCGATTTCTAGAGAAAAACACATAGTTGGTAAAACAGAGCATTGTTGAAAAAGATGGAAACCCTCAGTGAGATGGTTTGACACAATGGCTCATACATAGCAATGGTTGAGGATGGTACAGTACTAGACAATGTTTCATTCTGTTATACCTAAAGCCACTGTGAGTTGGAGCCAACTCAATGGCACCTAACAACATATTATACATAAATATATTTATATTATAAGGAGCTCTCATGGTGTAGACCATAAGGCATTTGGCTGCTAACCAGGACATCAGCAGTTCAAACCCACCAGCCACTCTGCAGAAGGAAGATGGGGCAATCTACTCCCACAAAGATTTACAGACCCGGAAACCCAAGGGAGGTTGCTATGAGTCAGAATTGACTTGATGGCAGTGAGTTTAGCTTCTTGGTTGTACTGTGATTAAAAGACATTGGGCTGCTAACCAAATCGTTAGAAGTTTGAACCCAACAGTCACTCCAAGGGAGAAAGATGAAACATTCTGCTTCTATAAAGATTTACAGCATTGGACACACTATGGGTGTCATTATGAGTCAGAATAGACTCTATGGCAGTGGGCTTGGTTATACACAAAATCCACCACTCATCTGTCAGTTTGTCATACTCTAGTGGGTTGTGAGTTGCTGTGAGGCTGGAGGTTATGCCACTGGTGTTTTCAATACCACCAGTGTCATGCATGGTGCACAGGTTTCAGTGGTACTTCCAGACTAAGACAGACTGGGAAGAAGGATGGAGCCATTCACTTAAATATATATATATATATATATATATATAGGCCACTGCAACCCTTATGAATGGCAGTGAAGCACTGTCTGACAATTTACTGGAAAACTTTATGAATAGCCCTGAAACATTGTCTGATAACGTGCTTAAAATGAGCTCCTCAGGTTGGAAGACACTCAAAATATGACTGGGGAAGAGCTGCTTCTTTAAAGTAGAGTTGACCTTAATGACATGGATGGAGTAAAGGTTTCAGGATCTGCATTTGCTGATGGGACATGACTGAAAATGTGGGGGTAGGGCACAGCTGCAAACATCCAACAATAATCAGAACATGGAATGTATGAAGTATGAATTTAGGAAAATTGGAAGTTGTCAAAAATGAAATAGAACATATAAAGATCGATATGTTTACCTTCCTTCCGAGGAAGGTTGGGCAATCTACTTCCGTAGTGATACTGCCTCAGAAACCCAAGGAGGGGTCGCTGTGAGTTGGGTCTGGTTCAATGGCAAATAACAAGCACAACATGCTAGGCATAAGTGAGATGAAATGGATGAAGACTGGCCATTTTGAATCAGACAATCATAGGGCCTACTATGCCCAGAATGACAAATTGAAGAGGAATGGCATTGCAATTATCATTAATTCCTATCCTGAAGTACAATACTAAATAATAGATAATATCCATGTACCTACAAGGAAGCCTAGTTAATATTACTAATATTTAAATTTATGCACCAACCACTAACACCAAAGATTAAGAAATTGGAGGTTTTCTACAACTTCTGAAATTGGCCAAACATGCAATCAAGATGGATTGATTATTAAAGCGTTACATAACTAGTGATTAAAATGCAAAAGTTGGAAACAAAAGAGAATCATAAGTAGTTGGAAAATATGGCCTTGGTGATAGAATTTTGAAAGGCAATAACTTAACTTACTCATTGCAAATACATTTTTCAACAGCATACATGGCAGCTATACATGTGGACCTAATCAGAAAGAATGCAAATGAAAAAGAAAAAAATTGACTACACTTGTGGAAAGTGGCAATGGAGAAGCTCAATATCATGAATCAAGCAAGGCCAGGAGCTGACTGTAGAACAGACCATCAATTTCTCATATGTAAGTTCAAGTTGAAGCTGAAGAATATTAAAAAAAAAAAATCCATAAGAGCCAAAATACGACCTTGGTTATATACCACCTGAGTTAGAGACCATCTGAAGAACAGATTTGATGCATTGAACATCAGTGTCTGAAGACCAAACTAGTTGTGGGATGACATCAAGAACATTACACATTAAGAAAGCAAAATGTCATTAAAAAGACAGAAAAAGAAGTAAAGACCAAAATGGTTGTCAGAAGAGACTCTAAAACTTGTTCTTTAATGGACAATAGCTAAAGTGAATGGAGGAAATGATGAAATAAGAGTTGAATGAAGATTTCAAAGGGTGTCTCTAGAAGAAAAAGTGAAGTATTATAATGAAATATGCAAAGACCTGGAGTTAGAAAACCAAAAGGAAAGAACATTCTCAACGTTTCTCAAGCTGAAAGAAAAAAATTCAAGCCTCCAGTTGTAATATTGAAGGATTCCATAAGCAAAATATTGAATGGTGAAGGAAGCATCAATAGAAGATGATGGGAATACACAGAAGCACTGTACAACAAAGAATAGGTTGATGTTCAACTATTTCAGGAAGTAGCATATGATCAAGAACCAATGGAATTAAAGGAAGAAGTCCAAGCTGCACTGAAGGGATTGGCAAAAAACAAGCCTCCAGGAATTAACAGAATATCAATTAAGATGCTTCAACAAACAGTTGCAGCACTGGAGGTGCTTACTCATTTAAGCCAAGAAATTTGGAAGACAGCTATCTGGCTAACTGACTGGAAGAAATGGATATTTGGGGTCACTCAAAAAAAGTTGATCCAAAAGAATGTGGAAATTACCAAAAAAATATGAGTAATATCACACACAAGTAAAAAACAGTTGTAGTAGTACATTGAAAGGGAATTGTCAGAAATTTAAGCTTGATTCAGAAAAAGGACATGGAATCAGGGAAATCACTGCTGATGTCAAATGGACCTTGCTTGAAAGCAAAGAATACCAGAAAGATGTTTACCTGTGTTTTATTAGCTATGCACACTTTTGACTATGTGGATCACAACAAATTATAGATATTGTTGCGAAGAATAGGAATTCCAGAACATTTAATTGTGTTCATGAGGAACATGTACATAGATCAAGAGGTTGCTGTATGAACAGGAAAAGGGGATATTGCATGGTTTAAAATCAGGAAGGGTGTGTGTCAAGGCTGTATCCTTTCACCATAATTATTCAATCTGATGCTGATCAAATGATCCAAGAAACTGGATTTTCTGATGAAGATCAAAGATTACAGTCTTCAGTATGAATTACACCTCAACATAAAGAAAACAAAAATCTTCACAACTGGACCAGTAAGTAATATCACAGTAAATGGAGAAAAGATTGAAGTTGTCAGAGATTTCATTTTACTTCCATACACAAATCAACACCCATGGAAATCAAAGGACTTATTGCTCTGGGAAAATCTCCTGCAAAAGCTTCTTTAAAGTGTGAAGAAGCAAAGATGTCACTTTGAATACTAAGATGTGCTTAACCCAAACCATGGTATTTTCAATTGCTTCATATGCATGAGAAAGCTGGGCAATGTATAAGGATGACCTAAGAAGAGTTGATGCCTTTCAATTGTGGTGTTGTCAAAAAATACTGAAAATACTACTGATCATCAGAGTAACAAACAAATCTGTTCTGGGATATGCCTGAGAAGCAAGAATAGCCAGATTTCATCTCACCTACTTTGGTCATATTGTCAGAAGGAACGATTCTTTGGAGAAGAATATCATTCTTGGTAAAATGCAGCACCAGAGAATAAGGGAAGACTCTCAATGAGATGGATTGACACAGTGGCTGCAACAATAGGTTCCAGCATAGCAAGGATTGTGAGGATGGCCCAGGACCAGAAAGTGTTTTATTCTGTTGCCCATAGGGTCACTATAAGTTGGAGTCAACTCGATGGCACCTAACAACAACAACAACATGGAGATAATTGCATACCTTCTGCAGTTCTTATTCCTGTGTTTGATTTTGAAGTTGTAATGACATATTTACAAATTCTTTCTTTCTCTTCTTGTCCAATTATTCCTTTTCCTTCTGATGATTTTTACTAGTTGGGGCTTTTAATCTGTGGCATTGCTACCCAAATCTTATTTCAAGTACTCTGAGTCTTTCTCTTGTTTTTACTGATTTGCTTAATGTATCTACTAAATTTTACTAGTGAACATCATGAGTCACTCCAGAGAATATCTTGGGATCAAGATATCTTCCTCCCTCTGCCCATTGTATAGCAACAACTCTATATTCTCTTGATAATTGGGATACATTACCCAAGAAAATATAGTATATTCCTTCTTGCCATATGAGTCAATGTCATGAGGAGCTCCAAATGACAAGATGATAGGATCATCTTCTTGTTCAATGGAAATATTGCTGTTTTCACTAGTAGAAGAACTTTCACTTTGTGGGAGCCTAAATTTTAGAGCAAGAGAATGTGAAAATACTCAGATACAAAACAAAAAATATGTTGTTGTTGTTGTTGTTGTTGTTAGGTGCCATTGAATCATCTCCAACTCATAGCGACACTATGCACAGCAGAATGAAACACTGCCTGGTCTTGGACCAGCCTCATGATCCTTGCTATACCTGGGCCCATCATTGCAGTCACTGTGTCCATCCATCTCAGTGAGAGCTTTCCCCTTCTTCCTTGGCCCTTCACTTTACCAAGCATGATATCCTTCTCCAGAGAATGGTTCTTTCTGACAACATGACCAAAGTAGGTAAGACAAAGTCTGGCCATTCTCGCTTCCAAGGAGCATTCCGGCTGCACTTCTTCCAGGACAGATTTGTTAGTCCTTTTAGCAGACCACAGTACTCTTAGCATTCTTCTCCAGCACCGCAACTCAAAAGCATCAACTCTTCTTCAGTCTTCCTTATTCATTGTCCAGCTCTCACATGCGTAAGAGGCTGTTGAAAATACCATGGCTTGAGTTAGTTGCATTCTAGTCTTCAAGGACACATCTTTGCTCTTCAGAACTTGAAAGAAGTCTTTTGCATCAGATTTTCCCAATGCAATATGTCCTCTGATGTCTTGACTGCTGCTTCCATTGGGTTGATTATAGAACCAAGTAATATGAAATCCTTGACAACTAAAATCTTTTCTCCATTCACCATTAAGCTGTTCATTGGACCAGGTGTGAGGATTTTTGTTTTATTTATATTGAAGTGTAATCCATACTACAGACTGTATTCTTTAGTCTTCATCAGTAAGTGCTTCAAGTCATCATCACTTTCAGCAAGTAAAGTTGTGTCATCTGCGTATCAAAGATTGTTAAGGAGTCTCCCTCCAATCCTGTTCTTCTTCATATAATCTTGCTTCTTGGATTATTTGCTCAGCATATAAATTCAATAAGCATGGTGAAAGGATACAACCTTGATGCACTCCCTTCTTGATTTTGAACCATGCAGTGTCCCCTTGTTCTGTTCAAATGACAACCTCCTGTATGTATGTATGTATGTGTATATATATATATATATATATATATACACACATATACATATACATATATATCCTATACATGTACATCCTCTCTCTCTCTCTATCTATCTACAACTTTTCCTACATATATTAGGAAAAGTTGTCAAAGGAGTCACCCCTGTTTCTATTTCTTGACTAAGGATCCATGTGTTCTGGTTGTGGGAGAGTCAGTACCGTAATTGGTGATTCCAAACTCAGACCACAATCTGTAGGACAATACCTTAATCTCACAGGGAGTTGTCTCCTAACTGCAATGTAATTGAATGTCGAGTAGGATGTAGTGATTTCTATAAGAACTTCTGGATGGTGAATAGTGTGGTATTATTAGTGAAAGGGCATAGGGCCATTGCTGCATTTATTGCTATGCAATGAGCTCCTTGATTTGAAATAGAATTGAGCAGAATAACATTATAGGGTATAAAGCATTCTCAAAGCCCATAGATGGCAGTGCTGGAAAAAAATATTTCAGTCAGGGAAGGCAAATCCAAATGCAGAGTAAGTGAGAACAAATTGCTGCTCACTTCATAATGGAAATGAGACAACATAATAAACCTGCCAACAGGTGGCTATTTCAATTCCCTCTCCACTCATGCTATATCATATGCTATAGCATTGGCCTTTTGCGTTCAAAGCATGGACACTCAGAAGTGGCAATAACTAAATCGACCTTGGTGAGAAGTAGAAAAGTCCACTTTGTTGAGTCCATGTATAGCTTCCATCTCTGTTGCTGTGTTTGTTTTATTAGTGCACCAATTGACAGATACCAGGCAGCTAGGAGAAGAAAGGCTGAATTCCAAAACAACAGATCCTCTTATCCTTCAGCAGTAGAATAATTTAATAATGCAAATGGAACAAAAATCTACTTATAACTCTGCTCATTCTGAATGGTTCATCTATATTCATTTCTCACAGACCTTGTCACCAATCCTCCAATCTTATTCTTTGCAAGTGCTGACTATATAGCTAAGTGGTTAGTCACCAACCAAAAATCCATGTATGTACTTATTTTTTACCACTTCTCCTTCCTAGAAAAATATATAGACAAATGAAATGCTTCAATTCCTGCCCTCTAGTAGAATTTTCTTTCCTCACTCTCTTTGATGAATACTCTTAAGTAGATCTGTAAATATTCAAAAGTTCACTTCTGTCTATTATCAGTATATCATACAGAACTACCCGTAAATCAGGCCCACACTTTTTATCTCATTGAATCAACTTAGTCAGGTTATAAGAAACTCCCCATGTAGCTGTGGGGGTGAAGTGAGAGAAAGAGGTGGTAATATAGAATGAATAGATTCTGTAGGCATCTGAATCACATGTTAATGATGTTTACTGTGGTTTCTAGCACATGCTCCAGCCCAATTACACACACATACATTTTTTTTTTCCAAGTTGCCTGTCACTTGGGGATCCATGGTCTACTTTTCTGTCTTCACCATAGCCCAATAGACGCCTTATGTTTCTCATAAGGACAGTAGCTATTTGCAGAAGATAACATAGATTTCCTCAAATTCTTAGAGGTTGGTGAGGTGATTTTCCTATAGAAGTTTATCAGAGGCTCCATAAAGTGTCCTTATCTACCACAGCTAGTTGGAGCTCTACTGTATCTGCTGTGACACACAAGGCCCAAGTAACGTGGCCACTTATATTGTAATCTGGATCTGCTACACCTTTATCTGAGTCTAACTCAAGATCTACAACCTTATGGGTTACTAACGAAATAGCTTAGGCAACATACTCAGTTATGTTATATATTGACTCCAAAATACAAAGCGGGCCTGAAAGTTTGTTTGCTTGTTTATTTTTGCTTTCTTTCTTTCTTTTTCTTTTTAGGTGTTATAAAATGCAGCAATATGTTTTCACATTCAGGTGGTGTTCTGTGTTGCAAACCAATAGAACCCAGAAACTTCTGCAAAGTCCAAGTTTCTGTTTCAATGGTATATATATTCCATCCTCAGACTTGGAATGTCTAGGTAATTTATAGGTAATTCATTATGTCTGAAGTATGTAACTTGTATGTGATGAAATATCTCTCTCTCTCTCTCTCTCTCTCTATATATATATATATATATTCATTTATTTATTTATACATATATAGTTGCACAGATAAGCAGAGTATAAATCCCCAAAAATATTGTATTATTTGCTCAAGAATTTAGAATACATCTTAAGAGTATTGAGGAACAGTTAAGAATTTTCAAAATAGGAAATTACATTATAAGATTAGTGCTTTTAAGCAACTTTTCTAGAATAGTGTGAAGAATGGATTACAGTGTCAAAGCAAGGAAATTGGCTAGTAGCTCTTTGGTCATCTATATGATGGTTCAGGGGCCCATGAAAGAACAAAAAAAAAAAAAAAAAAAAAAAACTGCAGTTGAGTTGATTTCAACTCATAATGTCCCAACAAGACACTACAAGAGAACTGCCTCAGGTGAATAGGAATATACCCTAGACCAAGGATAGATGTGGCTGAGAATAATCTTACATATGTACTTGTGCTATAAAATTATCCAATACATTATAGAAGCAATAGAAGGCAGAGTTAGAGTAACTTCTCAGAGTCAACTAAACACCTTGAGAGAGAAAATCACCAGCCCTGCTGACTTGGGATCGTAGTCTCAGGAGACATCATGCTCAATTGGCACAACATAGTACCTAACAATCTTGTTCTACAACCTACTTTGATGAGTAGTGACTGGGATCTTAAAAAGCTTTTGAGAAGCCATCTAAGATGCAACTATTGGTTTCCTCTCACCCGAATCAAAGAAAAGTGAAGAAAACCAAAGGCATCTGGAAACAATTAGTCCAAGGATAAGATGGACCACAAGGACCTCAGCCCTCATGACCCTGAGACCAGAAGAACTAGATGGTGCCCAACTACCAATGCCAACCTTTCAGAAAGTGATCAAAACTGGAGCTCCTGAATAAAGTGGGAGGAGAAATGTGGAATGAAATTCAAAAACATAAAAGTGACCAGAATTAGTCGAACCGCAGAGACTTGGGCCCCAGGTTACCCTTCAGTCCTAGAAATGGACTCACTCCCATGGATTGGCTCTCAGCCCAACAGTAGAGAGACCTCCATGTAGAACAACTTCCCCTTGACCATGTACTCACCTACTGGAGGGAGATGTACCACTTAGAGAAACCACCAATGAGACATCAGAGAGACAGCATTCACATGGAGGGAAAGCTGGACAGAGAGGAATGCACAGTTAAGAAGGGCACAGGGAGGGGGTAGTCACAGGGATGGGAGGGGAGGAGACTTTGTTATGATCAGAGATGATGATCGGGGCAAGAAATCAAATGTGCAAGAACTGTTGAATACAAAACAAATTTGTTTTGTAAATTTGCACCCAAAGCAAAAAATAGAAAGAGAGAGAGAGAGAGAGAGAGAATTGCCCCACAGGATTTCCATCTTTATAGAAGCAGACGGCCTCATCTTTCTCCCACAAAGTGGTTGGTAGCTTCAAACCACTGAGCCACAAGAGTATCTACTTTGTGAATGAAGAGGGAGTTGATAAAATGAAGAGAAAAAAGTGGATTCATGATATTGTATATTATATGTCATGTTATGTTTTATTACTTTATGTTATATTATGTGCACTGAGTCAATTCAACTTATAGCGACCTCAAGTGACAGAATAGAATTACCCCCATAGGTCTTTCTAGGCTGTAATTTTTACAGAAACAGATTGCCAGGTCTTTTTCTCACAAAGCCAGTGGGTGGGTTCCAATTGCCAACTATTCATTAAGCAGCAGAGCACTTAACCTTTGTGCTACCAAGGTTCCTAATTAATATCAAGACATATTAATTACTATTAATTACATGGCATTATGCTAAGTACTTGTGGTAGTATTACGAGAGAGGAAAATACCCCATATTAAGCTTACCCTAAAAGAAGAAACATAAATAAAATATTTCTCAGAGTATTTTAAAATTACAAATAAAAAGGAAATCTATAAAGGAAAGGAACAGCATGTTAGGGGAGTGTACAAGCACACTCTTGAGGGAGTTCTTGAAAAAGATCCTATGTGAAGTTGTGTTGGAGCACATACAAGTCACTGAAAGGAACAAGTGGCACTGGAGCTAGGAGATGAAGGCACTAGAATCAAGTCACGGGGCTAGTGAGAACAAGGTCAAGCAGGACAACTGAAGGTATATTAAAATTTATTCTTTGTCTTACATCCAATTACAAGTCACTGAAAGGATTTAAGTAAGGTTATGTGCTGTATCTTGGGTTGCCTTGGAGGAGCACAAGGGTAGATGCCAGGAAAACTGTTCACTGAAGACTCTAGTCAAGAGAGAAGTAATGGCCTCAGTAACATTGGGAAGATGAGGTCTTAGTCACTTCATGTAGCCATAATAAAAAAATAAAATACCACAAGTGAGTGACTTTAAAGGACAAAAATTACTTTCTTCACAGTTCAGGAGGCTAGAAACTTGACTTCAGTGTGAGACTCTATGAGGAGGTCTTTTCTTTTTCTATTTCAGTTTCTAGTACCTACTGGCAATCCTTGGAGTTCCTGGACATGTATATGCATCTGCTCCGTGGGTCTGTGTTCATATAGTGTCTTCCTCCCCTCTTCTGTGTGTGTCTCTTTTATGTCTCCCTCTTTTTTAATATTTTGGTAGAATACACACCACAAAACATACACCAACTCAATAATTTCTACATGTATAGTTCAAGGACATTGATTACCTTCTAGTTGTGCAGTCATTCTTGCTATGTTTTTCCAAATTACTTCACTCACAAAACATATTCCATTAACATAAAATCAGTCATTTCTAACAAGGGCTAGTTTCATTGCTTCAAACACAGATTTGCTTGACATAATGTGCACATAACTGGAAAAACAGGAAGCACAAATGTGGAAGCTGCCAAAAAATTCAAGGATGAACCAGACAAGATAATACAAAATGAAAAGGAAAGAGAGAAGTTGTCCAAAGGATTAGCTGATATTTTACAAACTAAATCATGGGCTTTAGTTGTTTGCAAATATGGGCCAAAATTCTGACCACTTTGCTAAAGTTGACAGGCAGGTTTGGGAAGCAGTGAAGTGATATTGTGAAACATATTAAGGAAAAAAATAATGGACAATAAAGGCAACTCTCAATAATTCTCTGACTAAAAACACCATACCTATACCCAGGGATAAGCCACATTATCTAGAATCTTCTTCAACTGGAGATATTACTACAACTGAAAAAAGCCCAATGTTATCCAAATCTTCTTCATTATGATAGTAAATTTTTATGATTTGCATATTATTTTGCATATATATATGTATATATTCCAACACTCATCTGTCAGTTTGTTGTACTATGGTAGCTTGTGTATATTTGTGCTGCTATAAGCTAGGCCACCAGTATTACAAATACCAACAAGGTCACCCAGCATGGACAGGTTTCAGTGCAGCTTTCAGACTAAGATGGGCTAGAAAGAATGAAGCTGTTCACTTCTGGATAATTTGGCCACTGAAAACCTTATGAATAGTGGCAAAAAATTGCCTGATCTAGTGCCAGAAAATGAGTCTCTCATGTTGGAAGACACTCAAAAATAAAACCAGGGAAGAACTGCCTCATCTGAGCGTTGTTGTCATCAGGCACCACTGAGTCAGCTCCGACACAAAGCAATCCTAGGTACAACAGAACGAAATACTGCCCAGTCATGCTCTGTCTTCACATTCCTTGCTGTACTTTAGCCAATTGTTGCAGTCACTGTGTCAATCCATCTTGCGAATGGTCTTCCTCTTTTTCACTGACCTTCTACTTTACCAAGCCTGATATGCTTCTCCATGAAGTGGTCCTTTCTGACAACATGACTAACATAGGTGAGACAAAGTCTGGCCATTCTCACTTCCAAGGCACATTCTGGCTGCATTTCTTCCAGGATAGATTTGTTTGTTCTTCTGACAGTACATGGTATTTTCAGTATTCTTGGCCAACACCATAATTCAAAAGTATCAACTCTTTCTTGGTCTTTGTGGCAGTTAACTTGAGGTGTCAACTTGGCTGGGCCTGATTGAGTGGCTGGGCAGCTGGATGTAGTTATTCCCCATGGTGAGATTGGTAATTCACTCATGGTGGGATCTATTGGAGCAGCTGAGTAGCTGCTTTAGGGGTGTGGTCTGCTTCCTGTACACAAGAAACAGATTTGGAATTGATCTCTAGCCTTTTGGCGTGCTTGAACCCTGCATATAGCCAAGTCGTGTTCAACAGCCTGCCATGCTCTACCAATCTTGGGACTTCATCTGGACTTGAATTAGTGGCCTGCCATGTTGTTTAGTAACATTGGGACTGTGCCTTTTTATTTGTCAACCTTTGGCTTGTCAGCTTCAGCAGCCAGCAGCAATCTTGGTGAAGAAAAGCCTCTGGCTTCAGTGGGCCGGGAGCAGGAAGCAGAGCTGAAGCCCAAGGTTGAGGGGCTTTCACCCAGCCCTAGAGCTTGGCACTTAGAATTCACACTTAAAGCCTCCAAAATTGTAAGAGAATAAACTCCTGTTTGTTCAAGCCATCTTGTTTGTGGTATATTCTTGTCAGAGTGGCACTAGGTAAGCAAAAATCTTCCTAATTCATTGTCCAGTTTTCACATGCATACAAGGGGATTGAACATGACATAGCTTTGGTTAGGTACACCTTAGTCTTCAAAGTGACATCTTTGCATCTTAACACTTTGGAGAGATCTTCTGCAGCAGATTTTCCCAGTGCAATATGACATCCACCTTCTTGATTGCTGGTTCTAGGTTATAGGGTGTGGATTGCAGATCTAAGTAAAATGAAATCCCTGACAACTTTAATCTTTTCTCCATTTGATTTGATGTTGCTTATTGTTCCAGTTGGTAGGAGTTTGTTTTACTTTGGGTTGAGGTATAATCCATACTGAAGACTCTAGTCTTTGATTTTCATTGATAAGTACTTCAAGTCATCTTCACTTTCAACAAGCCAGCTTGTGTCAGTTGCATATCACAGGTTGCTAATGATCCAATCCTGATGTCACATTCTTCTTCATATAGTCCAATTTCTTGTATTATTTGCTCAGCATACAGATTGAATAAGTATGTTGAAAGGATCCAATCATGAGTCACACCCTTTCTGATTTTAAACCTGAAGTATCACCTCGTTCTGTTTTAATGATAGCCTCTTGGTCTATATGTAGCTTCTTGGTCTATATATTAAATATTCTGGAATTCCCATTCTTTGCAATGCTATCCATAATTTGTTATGATCTACACAGTCATATGTGTTTTGCATAGTTAACAAAACAAAGGTAAGCATTCTTTCTGGTATTCTTTGTTTTCAGTCAAGATCCATCTGACATCAACAATGATACTTCTTGTTCCATGTCCTCTTCTGAATCCAACTTGCATTTTGGGAAATTCCCTGTCAATATACTATTGCAACCATTTTTTAACTATCTTCAGCAAAATTTTACTTGCATGTGGTGTTAATGATTTAGTTCCATAATGTTCACATTCTGTTGGATTAACTTTCTTTTAATGGGCACAGATATGTTTCTCTTCCAGTAAGTTGATCAGGTAGCTGTCTTCCAAATTTCTTGGCATGAGCAAGTAAGCCCCTCCTATGCAATCTATGTTTGTTGAAATGACTGAATTCCTGGAGCGTTGTTTTTTGCTAATTCCTTCAGTGCACATTGGACTTCTTCCTTCAAAACCATTGATTCTTAGCCATACACTGTTGTTGTTGTTGTTGTTGTTGTTATGTGTCGTCGAGTCGGCCCCGACTCATAGCGACCTCTCCTTGGGTTTCCGAGGCAGTATCACTATGGAAGTAGGATTGCCCAACCTTCCTTCCAAGGAGTGGCTGGTGGGTTTGAACCACCAGCCTTCTGGTTAGCAGTCAGGTGCTTTAGCCACTATGCTACCAGAGCTCCTTCCTGAAATAGTTGAACATCGATCGATTATTTTTGGTACAGTGACTCTGTATTTCTTCCATCTTCTTTTGATGCTTCCTGGATAATTCAATATTTTCCCCTTTATATCTTTCAATATTGCAACTTGAGCCTTGAATTTTTCTTCAGTTCTTTCAGCTTGAGAAATGCTGAGCATGTTCTTCCCTTCTGGTTTTCTAATTCCAAGTCTTTGCACATTTCATTATAATAATTTACTCTGTCTTCTTGAGCTGCCCTTGAAATCTTTTATCATTTCTCCCATTATTTTTAGCTACTCTCCATTCAAAAGCAAGTTTCAGAGTCTCTTCTGACATCCATTTTTTTTTTTGTCTTTTCTTCCTTTCTTGTCTTTTCAATGACCTTTTGCTTTCTTCACGTATAATGCTCTTGATATCACCCCACAACTTGTCTTATATTCAGTAATTCGTGTTAAATGCATCAAATATATTCCTCAGATGGTCCCTAAATTCAGGCTGGATATACTCAAGGTCGTATTTTGCCCCTTGTGGACTTGTTTTAATTTTCTTCAGCTTCAACTTGGACTTGCATATGAGGATTGATGGTCTGTTCCACAGTCAGGTCCTGGCCTTGTTTTAAATGAAGGTATTGAGCTTCTCCATCATTTCTTTCCATACATGCAATCAACCTGATTCCTGTGTATCAAAGGTGATTTTAATGAAATGGATGGAGTATGGGACCTTTATTTGCTGATGTCACATGTCTCAAAATGAGAAGAAAGATTTTCATATGTTAATTAATAATTGGAATGTGGAGTGTAGGTACTATGAATCTATGAAAATTGGCAGTTGTCAAAAATGGAATGGCTGAAGATCAATATCCTTGGCATTGGTAAGCTGAAATGGATTCATATTGGCTATTTTGAATCAGATAATCTTATTCTCTACTATGCCAGGAATTACAATTTCAAAAAGAGTAGTGTCTCATTCATTATCAAAAAGAACATTGCAAGATCTATCCTGAAGTACAATGCTCTCCATGACAGGATAATAGTTATATGCCTACAAGGAAGACCAGTTGATGCTACTATTATTCAAATCTACACCCCAATCACTAAAGCTGAAGATGAAGAAATCAAAAAAGATTACCAAGTTCTGAAGTTTTCAATTGAGCAAACTTGGAATCAAAATGCATTGATAGTTATTGGTAACTGGAATGTGAAAGTTGAGAACAGCAGCATCAGTAGTTGGAATATAAGGCATTGTAGTACAAATGAAAGGCACTACAGTGGTGCTGTGGTTAAAGCATTGGGCTGCTAACTCAAAGGTTAGTAGTTCAAACCCACTAGCCACTCTGTGGGAGAAAGATGAGGCAATCTGCTTTCTTAAAGATTTACAATCTTGGAAATCTTAAGGAGCAGTTCTACTCTTCCCTATAGAGTTGTTATGAATCAGAATTGACTTTATGGAAGTGGGTTGGGTTTGATTGTTTAGGGATTGATATAACACTGGAGATCACATCCCAGAATTTTGAAAGATCAACAATGTATTCATTGCAAATACCTTTTTTTCAACAACATAAATGGTGACTCTGTACATGGACCTCACCAGAAGGAATACACATGAATCAAATCAACATATCTGTGGAAAGGTACAATGGAGAAGCTCAATGTCATTAGTAAGAACAAAAATGGGGGCTGACTGTGGAAAAGACCTTTAACTGCTCATATGGAAGCTTAAGTTGAAGCTGAAGAAAATCAACACTAATCCGCAAGAGCCAAAATAAGGACTTTAAGTTTATTAATATGAATTTAGAGGGTATTTCAAGAATAGATTTGACACATTGAACACAAATAACCAAAGACCAAAAAACTTGCAAGAAGGCATCAAGAACATTATACATAAGTAAAGTAAAAGGTTGTTAAAAAGATAGGAAAAGAAGAAAAGACAAAAATTGATGTCTTAAGAGACTCTAGAACTTGCTTTTGAATAGAGAGTAACTAAAGTTAATGGAAGAAATGATTAAATAAAATGTAGAGAAGACAACATTTTATTATGAAATGTGTAAGGATCTTGTGGTAGAAATTCAAAAGGGAAGAGCATGTTTAACATTTCTCAAGCTGAAAAAACTAAAGAAAAATGTCAAGTATCAAGTTGCAATGAATTTTACAGGCAAAATATTGAGTAATGCAGGAAGCTCAAAAGAAGATGGAAAGAATACACATAGTCACCGTACAAAAAAATAAAAAAGAAGAAGAAAAAAGAATTGATTGACATTCAATCATTTCAGAAGCTTGCATGTAATCAAGAACCAGTGGTATGGAAGGAAGAATTGCAAGCTGCACTGAAAAAATTGGAGATAAACAAAGCTCCAGGAATAGACAGAATACCCATTGAGATGTAGCAACATCATGATAAATGGAGAAAAGACAATGCTTGTCATGGATTTCATTTTACTTCATTCCCAATCAATACTCATGGAAGCAGCAGTCAGAAAATCAGATGAAATATTGCACTGGGAAAATCTGCTGCAAAAGACTTCTTTAAAGTGTTAAGAAGCAAAGATGTCCCTTTGAAGACTAAGGTGAGACTAACCCAAGCCACTGTATTTTCTATCGCCTTATATGTATGTGAAAGCTGGACAATAAATAAAGAAAACCAAAGAAGAATTGATGCTTTTGAGTTGTGGTGTTGGCAAAGAATACTAGGAATACCATGGCCTTCCAGAGAATGAAAAAATATCTCCTGGAAATGTAGCCAGAATGCTCCTTGGAAGTGAGAATGGCTACATTTTATCTCACCTATTTTTGTCATGCTGTCAAAAGGTACCATTCCCTGGAGAAGGATATCATGCTTGGTACAGTAAAAGGTCATTGAAAAAGGGGAAGGCCCTCAACAAGATGTATTGGCATGGTGACTGCAAGGATGGGCTCAGGCATAGCAAGGATTGTGAGGGTGGCACAGGACCAGGCAATGTTTCATTCTGTTGTACATAGGGTCACTATGAGTTGGAGGTGACTCGATGGCACCTAACAACAACAACATTGATATATCTCGATGAACAGATTCAATCTGGAAGTATTCATTCATTTAAGCCAAGAAATTTGGAAGACAGCCATCTGGCCAACCCACTCAAAAAGAGCCACATTTGTGCCCATCCCAAAGAAATGTATTTTGACAGAATGAAGTAATTGCAAAACAATATAATCAATATCACATGCAAGTAAAATTTTGGCAAAAATAATACAAAAATGTTGCAGCACTACGTCAACAGAGAACTGCCAGAAATACAAGCTGGACTCAGAAGATGTAATGAAATGAGGAATATCATCGCTGACATCAGATGGATCTTGGCTGAAAGCAGAGAATAACAGAAAGATGTTTACCTATGTGTTTTTATCTATCTATCTATCTATCTATCTATCTATCTATTTATTATTTTATTTTTATTGTTATTTGGATGAAACTTTACAGAGCAAATTCATTTTCCATACAGCAGTTTATATGCTTTTTGTTTCATGACATTGACTGCAATTGTCCACAATGTGACAGCTCTCTTCTCACTTCCTCCCTGTAGTTACCTCTTCCTTGTGTCTTTCACTCCCATGCATTCCCACCCCACTAAGTTATCTCCTTATGCAAACATTTCCCTGTTCTCTCACTACTAATCACTCCAAGGAGTTTATCTACCTGATTTAAATGTTCACCCTATGTGAAAAAAAAAAAAAAAAAGTAGGTCTATTGTTTGGGTGGAAGCCACAGAAGTGATTTCAATTCCAGATCTGAAGTGTAACAAGAGGCCATAGTTTCAGGGGTCTCACCAGCCTCCATCAGACCAGCAAACCTGGTCTTTTTTTTTTTATGACTTTGAATTTTATTCCACGTTGTTCTTTCGCTTTATCCAGGATCTCCTGCATTGATTCCCTTTCTAGTGGTCGACAGTGGTAGCCAGGCACCATCTAGTTCTGGTTTCATGGTCATATAGGCTGAGAATCACATGGTCTACTAGTCCCTTGGACTAATTATTTCCAAGCAGCTTTGATTTTCTTCATTCTTCTTTGCTCTGGATGAGGAGAGACCCATAGCTGCATCCAGTTGGCCACTTTCAAGCTTTTATGACCCCTGTCACTACTCACCAAAATAACATGTAGAACAAAGTTTTTGTGTAGTATGTTGTGCCAATTGAAAGTGATATCCCCGGTGACTAGGGTCCTGAGCCCCCAGGTCAGCTACTCACTCCCTCAGAGTAGCTGGCTTTGGCCAAAAAGCCAACACAACCTTGTCCCTTGTCAGTTCTCCTATAAAAACAAAACCAAACTCACTGCCACCGAGTCAGATCCAGCTCATAGCTACCCATCCTTGGGTTTCCGAGGTGGTATTACTACGGAAGTAGATTTCCCACCCTTCCTTCTGAGGAATGGCTAATGGGTTTGAACTGCCAGTCTTGCGGTTAGCAGTCAAATGCCTTAGGCACTACACAAACAGAGCTCCTCAGTTTTCCTTTACACTCAGACATTTTTACAGCACATACAAATATACATGTAGGAACATCATTTATAAACCCTATACATAGTCATGGGCACACTCTCTCCCCTGCCTAGTCATTCCTGATCATTCAGCCTGTCCACTCATCTATCCACCCATAGATCAATGCTTGCCATCACTGACAATACCATACTGTACATGGAAAAGGGTTAATCTTTGTTGTCTGTACCTCCCATGTACCTCTCTATGTCTTCCTCATCCTTAATGCCACTGAGTTGATTACTTACTTTTGGTACATTGCCTTTCCCTTCACCCAAAACAATACTTATCTCTACCTGTCTAGCAGTGTTTCTTCTCCTCTTCCATCTTTGATAACCAACAAAAAAATGTTCTTCCATATATAAACCTTTCCTTGACTTTTTAAAACAGTGAACTAATACAATATTCATCCTTCTGTGATGGATTTATTTCACTCAGCATAATATTCTCCACATTATGCGCTGTTTCACAGATTCTACATTATTCTCTAGTGTTGTATAGTATTCCATTGTGTGTATGTACCATAGCTTGGTGATCCATTCTTCTGTTGATGGTCACTTAGATTGTTTCCATCTTTGTGATATTGTAAATAGTGCTACAATGAGCATGGATGTGCATATATTTTTTCTTGTCCTGGCTTTCACTTCTTTAGGATATATACCTAGTAATGGGATTACTAGATCAAATGGTATTTCTAATTGCAAATTTTAAAGGAATCACCATACTGATTTCCACAGTGGTTGTATCATTTTACAGTCCCACCAACAATGTATAACAGTCCCAATCTCTCCACAACCTTGCTAGCATTTGTTATTTTCTGTGTTGTTGTACCTTGCTGGGACCAGATGGTATTTCATTGTTGTTTTGATTTGCATGTCTCTAATGGTTAATGACTGTGAACTTTTCTTCATGTGTTTATTGGCCACCTGAATATCTTCCTTGGTGAAGTGTCTACTCATGTCTTCTGCTCATTTTTAATTGGATTTTGTGTCTTTTTGTTGTTGAGGTTTTGGAGTTTTCTATAATTTTAGAGATAAGTCCCTTGTCAGGTAGATTGTTACTGAATATTTTTTTTCCAATCTGTAGGTTCTCTTTCTGGGAGCTCTGGTAGCATAGTGCCTAAGGCACTTGACTGCTAACCAGAAGGCTGGCAGTTCAAACCCACCAGCCACTCCTTGGAAGGAAGGTTGGACAATCCTACTTCCGTAGTGATACTGCCTTGGAAACCCAAGAAGGGGTCACTATGAGTCGGGGCCAACTCGATGGCATATAACAACAGCAACAACAGATTCTCTTTCTACTGTTTTGGAGAAGTCCTTTGAAACACATAAAAATTTAATTTTTAGAAGATCCCAATCATCTAGTTTATCTTCTGATGTTTGTGCATTTTGGCTTATGCTTGATAGTCTACTTATGCCATAAATTAGGGCCCCTAAATTTGGCCCTATTTTTTCCTCAAGGAACTTTATAGTTTTTGATTTCACGTTTAAGTCACTGATCCATCTGGATTTAGTGTTTACATATGGTGTGAGGTGTGGATCTTATTTCATTTTCTGCAAATGGATAACCAGTTTTGCCAGTGCCATTTGATAAGGAGACTATCTCTTCCCCATTTAATGGATTTCAGAACTTTCTCAAAGATTGGCTGACCATAGATTGGTGAATCTATTTCTGTGTTCTCAATTCCATACCACTGGTCTATGTGTCTGTTCTTATACCAAAACCAGACAGTTCTGACTACTGTGGCTGTATAGTAGGTTTTGAGATCCAAGAGTATGAGGCTTCCTACTTTGTTCTTTCTTCAATAGTTCTTTGCTTATCTAAGGTTTCTTTCCTTTCTATATAAAATTAGTGACTGCGCTTTCATATCCTTAAAGAATGATGAAAGGGTCTGGATTGGGAATCCATGGAATGTACACATTACTTTGAGTAATAGTGACATTTTCACAATGTTCAGTTTTCCTAACCATGAACATGTTATATTCTTCCATTTATGTAGATATCTCATGGTTTCTTGAAGCAGTATTTTTTTGGTTTTCTTTGTACAAGTTTTTTTTGTGTCCCTGGAAAGATTTATTCCCAAGTATTTTATTTTTGGGGGAAGTTTTGGAAATGGTATTGATTTCCTTATTTCTTTTTCAGCAATCTCTTTGCTTGTGTGGAGGAATCCAAATGATTTTTGGATGTTGTTCTTGTATCCTGCCACTATGCTAAATATCTCAATTAGTTCAAGTAGTTTTCTTTCTAAGTCTCTTGGCTTTTCTATGTATAGGACCACATCATCAGCAAATAGGGATAGTTTTACTTTTTTCTTTACCAATATGGATGCCTTTGATTTCACTTTCTTTGCCTTATTGCCCTGGCTCTCTACTTCCAGTACAATGTTAAATAGAAGTGGTGATAGAGAGCATCCTTGTCTGGTTCCCATTAACAAAGGGAATGGATTCATTCTCTCTCCATTGAAAATAACATTAGCTGTTGGTTTTGCACATATGCCCTTTTTTATGTTGAGGAATTTCCCTTCTATTCCTATTTTTCTGAGAGTTTTTGTCAGGACTGAGTGTTGGATTTTATCAAATGCCTTTTTGGCATCTATTGATATGATCATGTGGTATTTCTCTGTTATTTTACTTATGTAATGGATTACACTAATTGTTTTTCTGATGTTGAATCATCTTTGCATACCTGGTATGAAACCTACTTGGTCATAATGTATTATGTTTTTGATATGTTGCTGGACTCTATTGGGTAGGATTTTTTTTTTTAAGATTTTTGCATCTATATTCATGAAGGATATTGGTCTATAGTTTTCCTTTTGAGTGACATTTTTTCCTGGTTTTGATGTCAAGGTTATGCTTGCTTCATAGAATGAATTTGGGAAGATTCCATTCTTTTTCTGTGTTCTGGAATAGTTTGAGTAGGATTGGTGAAAGTTCTCAGAGTGTTTGGTAGAATTCTGCAGTGAGACCATCTGGGCCAGGACTTTTTTTTTGTTGGTAATTTTTTTACAATATATTAAATTCCTTCTTTTCTTATGGGCCTGTCCAAATTTTTGCCTTAGTCTATGTTAGATTACATAAGGAGTATGTTTCTAGAAATCTGTCCATTTCTTCTAGATTTTCAAATTTGTTGAAGTACAGTTCTTCATAATATCCTGATATCATCCTTTTAATTTCAATTGATCCTATTGTAACTTCTCCCAATTCTTTTTTTATTCATGTTATTTGCATCATCTCCCTTTGTAAGATTTGCCAGGAGTTTGTCAATTTTACTAATCTTTTCAATGAACCAATTTCTAGTCTTGGTCTTTTCAGCTGCCTTTCTATTTTCTGTTTCATTTATTTCTGCTCAAATCTTTATTATTTATTTATTTTTTCTTCTGGTGACTGCAGGTGTTTTTTTTTTCTGGTCTTTTCTAATTGTTGGAGAGGTTGGGTTAAGGTGTTGTTTTGGCTCTTTCTTATATTTTGATGTGTGCATTTAATGCTATATATTGCCCTCTGATCACTGCTTTGGGTGTGTCTGAAAGATTTTGGTACGTTGTGTTTTCATTCTCCTTTGATTCAAGGAGTTTTTTAATCTGTTTTTGTTTCTTCTATTACCCAGCATTTTTAAGGAGGGTGTTACTCAGTTTCCATGTTTTTGCTCTTTTTCCATTGATCTTCCTGTTGTTGATTTCTAGTTTTATAGCCTTGTGACCTAAAAAGATGATTTGCAGTATTTCAATGCTTTTAAATTTATTGATGTGTGCTTTGGGGCCAAATATGTGGTCTATCCTGGAAAATGTTCCACGTGCACTGGAACAGAATATATAATGTGCTCTCCTCCTATGACTATGGAGTCATTTATTTCTCTTTTCAATTCTGCTAAAATCTGATTTGTATATTTTGGGGCTCTTTCATTGGTTTCATCAATATTTATTATGGCTATGTCCTCTTGTTCAATCAGTCTTTTCATCATTATATTGTTTTTCCTTGTCTCTTATAGAAGTTTTTGTCTTAAAGTAAATTTTATCACACATGAATATTGCCACTCCTGCTCTTTTTTGATTGTCATTTGCTTGATATATCTTTTCTCAATCTTTGATTTTCATTCTATATTTGTCTTTCCTCTATGGTGTGTCTCTTGTGGAGAGCATATTGATAGTTTATGTTTTCTTATCCAGTCTGCAACTCTCTGTCTCTTGACTGGTGCATTTAATCCATTTACATTCAGTGTAATTATCAACAAGTATGACTTTGTCGCCATCATTTTGTTATGTGTTTTTTCATGGTGTTGCTGATATCTTTGTACCATATAATGTTCTGTGCTGAGCTCATTCTGTTTATGAATTGTGTTATTATTTCCTTCATTGCTATTGTTTTAGATTTGCTAAATATTTGTGCTTGTCCTCTTTTTTATTTTAATGGGAAGGTTTATTATTTTCTTTGAGGTTACCTTCTGATTTTTTATTTTCTTCCCAAGTTTAGAACAGTCCATTCTCTCTTGTGATTGTCTTGATTTCCTCACCATTTAGAAGTCCTGTAACCACCCTATTTTTCTTCTTTCTTTTTTTGGTTTGTAGTTGTCTTCATTTTCCAATTGATATTTCTGGTTCCCTGTTTACAATCTTGTAAGCTTTTTTACTTTGGATACTTCCATAACTGTGTTGTTTTCTGGGTTATGTCATCATGTGTATTAACAAATCAGTTGTTTGCTGTTGTTGGTTTTCTGTCCTAAGGACTCCTGTTAGCATTGTTTGTAAGGTTGGTCTAGTTTAAAAAATTCCCTTAATTTCTGCTTATCTGGAAATATCCTAATTTCACCAATATATTTGAGGGATAATTTTGCTGAGTACATAATTCTTGGTTGGAAGTTTGTTTGTTTTTTTTCTTTCAGGGTTTTATATATACTATCTCATTGCCTTCTCGCCTGCATGGTTTCGGCAGAGAGAGTGGAGTTATGTCTTATTGATTGCCCTTTGTAGATAATTTTCATTTTTCCAGTGCTGCTTTAAGGATTATTTCTTTGTCTTTGGTTTCAGTGAGTTTGATGATGATATCTTAGTGATTTTCTTTTGGCACCTATCTTGTTTGGGGTTCGCTGGAATTCTTAAGTGTGGATATTCTCATCTTTCCTTATATTATGGAAATTCTCTTCCAACAAATCTTTGACAATTTTCTCTTTGCTTTTATCTGTCTCTTCCTGCTATGGAATTCTGATTAAACATAGGTTATTCCTTTTGATGGTATTCCACATGAATGTTAGGCTTTCTTCATTTTGTTTTGATCTTTTGTTTTGATTGATCCCTTACCAAAGTATTATTGAAGTATGTGTCTTCAGTCTCACTAATGCTGTCTTCTATTGATTTGATTTTACTCCTTTGCTCATTCAATGTGTTATTTCTGAAATTTTAGTATTAATTTTCTATAATCTTCTATCTATAGATTTTGTATCATTTCTAATTTTCCATTTATTTTGACATTTTGTTCTTGTATTGCCTTCCCAAATTGTTCTAGAGTTTTATCTGTGTTTTCCTTAATTTTGTCAGTGTGTTCTTTGATCTGTCTTTCAATCCATTGACAGTACCTAATTATAATTCTTTTGAATTCCTTATGAGGGAGTTACAATGCTGCTTCTTTCTCAGTGATGTGTTCTGGGTCTGTATCTTAGTCCCATGTTTCTACTACTTCATTTTTCTTCTTTGTGTGGTTTGTGATGGTCTGTTGTCTCTGAGACATTTTGACATTGTTGTATTTATATTTAGTTAGTAATGTATTTTGGTGTGATTTGCCCAAGAATTTTTTTTCCTTTGTTTTGTTTTGATATATCTGAGTAAACAGGGTATTGTGCTCCTCTATCTGCTAGTTGGCAACATTTTTTCACTCACCACCTTTCTCCTTGTGGGTGTGATAGAGAGTAAGAGGGGGTGTTTAGATCCCTGTTAGCTATTTGTGAAGACCAGTTAAGGGTGAATTGGGTTCTTATTGCTCTCATGGTACCTGTCATGTAAAAATATCTCTTTAGAGAGGCCTTCTCTGATGTCTCAAACATAAATGGACCCTGCAAGACACTATCTAAACAATTCCTCTATTTTATTGTATTCAGATCATTTCTCAGTACCTCAAATAATTTTGTTCTGTTTTTTACTTGTTCATTTTCTATTGCCCTGAGCCCCTCCACTTCCACAAAAACTTCATGAGCACACATATCCATCTTCCCTTGCCCACTACTTTATCTCCAGCACTGGAAAATGTCCCAGAGCGTGAAAAGGGCTCAGTCAATGGCTATGTGTGTGTCTTGGTTTTCGAGAGCTGGTATAACAAATATATACCAAATGGATGGCTTTAACAAACAGGAATTTATTCTCTTACAGTTTAGGAAGCTAGAAGTCCATATTCAGAGTGCTCACTCCAGGGACTGCATGAAGGCCTTTGACCTTGGGCTTCAGCCCTGCCTCTTACTCCAGGCCCACTAGAACTAGAAATTTCTCCTAATGTAGCCAGCTGTTGGCTGCTGAGACTGACAAATTAAAGGTCAACAGGTAAAATGGCACTATCCCAGGTTTGGAAGACAACATGGCAGACTACTGGTTTAAGTTCAGGAGCAATCTCAATGTCTGAAGGCAACACAGCAGGCCAAGCCTAGACCAAATGCAAGGCCTAGATGTGCCAAAAGCTAGTTACCTTCCTTAAAGCTTTTCCTTATATATTGGAAGCAGACCAAACCCCTAAGCAACTACTTAGCTGCTCACAGTAAATTCTACCATGGAAAGGTTATTATAATCTCAGCATGGGGAATAACTACATCCAGCTGCCAAGCCACTAAAAACCACAGCCAAGCCAAGTTGACACACAACCTTAATTACTACAGTGTACAAACATGAACACCGAGTTATCACTTCAAGATTCACTTAAATCCCAACTATCATACATGAATTAAAATATCCTAACACTTATTTTAATTGAGCAAAGCATCAAATTGAATACAGGCAGTCCTCAGATTAAGAATGAGTTATTTTCCTAAGTTTGTCTTTATGTCAATTTTGTACATTAAGTGACAATAGTTAATTACCATTTGTACCTATTGTTAGTTAGTTAAATGTTTGTCTTAGTGTATAGTGTACTTTTCTATGCATAAAACACATTAAATAAACATTTCCAATTGGACTAAAATATTTTTATCATCATAATAATAATGTTTTGATGCACTTCACAAAGTAGTGTCTGTTTGTTATTAAGAATCATTGTATGTACCTTGAATTTTTAATATAAGAAGCTTTATTGTGGTTGGTTCACAACTACAGGATGTACATAAGTCTGACCTTTGAGGCCTGGGGACTGTATAGAAAAATGATCATCAAGATTGCTAAATGACTAAGTCTTAAGTTATTTTCCTTAGTTGACTGGCAATTGTGCTGTTTAATAATAAGAAAGACCTATTGGCAACTCAACAGAGCACATAAATCATCTAACACATTTTAATACTGTAGGCATGCTTCCTATTTGAAGTAATTCTTTCTTTGAGTTTATCTTCTATGACTTCAATAACCATCACCACAGTTACACTTATATTAAGGTGCTAAGTTTGAACACATAAATTTAGGGAAATTTAGATTAGTTTTAATGAAATATAGTAATGGTTTAAGAAAACTCAATTTTTTTTTTAAATCAATTAATAGCCCTAATCTAGGCTAGAAGCTCTGGTAGCGTAGTGCCTAAGGCACTTGACTGCTAACCAGAAGGCTGGCTGTTTAAGCCCAAGAGCCACTCCTTGGAAGGAATGTTGGGCATTCTACTTCTGTAGTGATACTGCCTTGGAAACTCAAGGAGGGGTCTCTATGAGTCAGGTCCAACACAACGGCACATAAGACAACAATCTAAGCTATCTATTTAAAAGGAAGAAATTAAAACAATAATAAACTTTCCAAAAATTACTTTGAATCAACTACAACAAATTTATCAGAGTGTTAAAATTTTATGTATTTTTAATCAGTCAAAAATATCAAGCATCAAGAAGAATAGTTCCTGTCCCTGAATATCAAATAGAAACAAGTTTGACATCATATTGTTGTTGTGTGTTATTGAGTTGATTTCCACTCATAGCAACTCATGTGAAAGCTCAGTGATGAATGAGGAAGACCAGAGAAGAATTGATGCCTGTGAATTATGTTGTTGATGAAGAATATAGAATAAACCATGGCCTGTCAGAAGAAGGAAAATCTGTTATGGAAAAAATACAGCAAGAATGCACTTTAGAATGAGGATGGCCAGACTTTGTCTCTTGTACTTTGGCCATGTTATCAGGAGGGACCAGTCCCTGAAGATGAGCATCTTGCCTGGTAATGTAGAGGATCAGTGAAAAAGAGGAAGACCCTCAACGAGTTGGATCGACACAGTGGATGCAACAACGGGCTCGAGCTTAGCAATGATTGTAATGATGATGAACAACTAGGTAATGTTTCATTCTGTTGCACATAGGGTAGCTATAAATTGGGACTGGATAGAACCTCACAATAAGCAGCAATGTCTGGATCCCAGCAAGAATAAGCAAACAGTACAAAGGAAATAAGTCAGGAGGTTGACTGGTATGTTTGAGGAAGAGTTAGTTGATCTGTGGACTTATGTGAAGCAAGTAAGAAGGAGAGTAGTAAGAAATGAGATCAGAGGGGTCCCTAAGGTTCCAGATTATGAAGAGACATTGGGAATACTTTGGCTGTTATTCTGAAAGAAATGGGGACCCATGATAGCTTTGAGTGGAAGAGTGATCATCTTTGAATTGCATTTGGAATAATTATTCTGACTACAAAAACATACTAGAGAGGTAGAGAAAAGGTAGAGTGTGTGCATTTCTAATTTTGATGTGTTTTGTTAAATTTCTCTCCATAGAGTTTGTACAAATTTACTAGCATCCTGGCACTGTGACAATACCTACTTCTCCACATCATTATCTGCACCATGGACTTTCAAACATCTTATATTTTTCCATTTGACATGGGAAGGTCATAGAAGTTTTAATTTACATGTCTTGTATTATGCATTGGGTTAAACTCTTTTCATGCTCAAATCATCTGCAGAACCTAATCCATCAACTGTCTATTATATCATTCCCAGTTTTCATTCTGGTTCATAGATGTTTACTACTAGTTTGTGCATGTTCATTATATGTCAATTGAGGAAATTAAGCATTCTCTATTATTTGAAATGCAGCTACATTTTTTCCAGTGACAAACTTAAAGAATGCCTTTCCCATTCAAAAACAATTACTACTACTACTACTACTAATAATAAATCTTTGCTTTTCTTCTAGTATTTTTGTAAGAATTTCTTTTTTTTTTCTTTTTCTTTTTAAGTCTAGATCATTGATCCATCTAGAATTAATTTTTGTGTAGCATATCCAGAGAAAAAATACAAATTTTTTAAGTACAGCAGAGTTTTAAGAAAACACAGTTTGAAACCTGATTGCCTGGGTTTGGATTATAGCTCTGTTGCTTACTAGCTCTATATTTTTGGCCACCATTTAACTAATCAATTTTATCAATCTCCTTTTCTGTGAAGTGAGGGTAATAAAAATACATTGTAAGATTTCCAATCTTTCAATATTTCTCTTTCCAGGCCCTGATCAGCTGGCAAAACCATTCACCACAGTCCATAAGTGCACATATATTCTCTAACCATGCCATTTATCTGCCCACACAATTACGATAAGAAAACATATCCCCTGGAACTTTAGTGATTGTGAAAATTTTCATTCATTTCCATCTTTCTGTGGCCTTGGTGACAGAAATAATGCTGGAACTCGCATGGTAGAATTTTGCAAGACCAACAACTTGTTCATTGCAAACTCCTTTTTTCAACAACACAAATAGCAGCTCTACACATTGACTTCACCATATGGAACACACAGGAATCAGATTGACTACATCTGTGGCAAGAGGCAATGGAAAACCTCAATATTTTCAGCAAAAACCAGGCCAGGTGCTGATTGTGGAACAGACCATCAATTGCTCATATGCAAATTCAACTTGAAGTTAAAAACAATTAAATCCAAGAGAGCCAAAATATGATCTTGAATATATCCCTCCTGAATTTAGAGATCATCTAAAGAATAGATTTGATGCATTGAATACCAACCATCGAAAACCAGAAGAATTGTGGGAGGATATCAAGAACATTATCCATGAAGAAAGCAAGAGATGACTAAAAAGATGAGTAAAGAAGAGAAGACCAAAATGCATGACAGAAGAGACTCTGAAACTTGCCCTTAAGCGGAGAGTAGCTAAAGCCAATGGAAGAAATGACAAGATAAAGGAGCTGAACAAAAGATTTCAAAGAGCAGCTCAAGCAGACAAAACCAATTACTATAATGAAATGTGCAAAGACCTGGAGCTTGTAAACCAAAAGGGAAGAACACACTCAGCATTTCTCAAGCTGAAAGAATTGAAGAAAAAAATTAAGCCTTGAGTTGCAGTATTGACAGATTCTATGGACAAAATATTGAATGTTGCAGGAAACATCAAGAGAAGATGGCAGGAATACACAGAATCACTGTACAAAAAGGAACTGGTTGATCTTCATCCATTTCAGGAAGTGGCATATGATGTAGAACTAATAGTACTGAAGGAGGAAGTCAAAGCTTCAATGAAGGAATTGGCAAAGAAAAAGGCACCAGGAACTGATGGAATACCCATTGAGATATTTCAACAAATGGATGCCCCACTGGAGGCACTCACTCAGTCATGCCAAGAGATTTGGAAGACAGCTACCTGGCCAACTGACAGGAAGAGATCCATATTTGTACTAATTCCAAAGAAAGATGATCCCACAGATTGTAGAAATTATAGAACAATATCATTAATGTCACACGCAAGTAAGATCTTACTGAAGATAATTCAAAAACAGTTGCAGCAGTATATTGACAGAGAACTTCCAGAGGTGCAAGCTGGATTCAGAAGAGGACGTGGAACAAGGGATATCATAGCTGTT
>NW_006921791.1:3907376-3913591 GCF_000298275.1 Orycteropus afer afer | reverse complement strand
GGAAGTGCAGCCAGAATGCTCCTTGGAAGCAAGAATGGCCAGACTTCGTCTCACCTATTTTGGTCATGTTGTCAGAAGGGACCATTCCCTGGAGAAGGATGTCATGATTGGTAGGGTGGGAGGGTCAACAAAAGGGGAGAGGCCTTCAACGAGATGGATTGACACGGTGGCTACAATGATGGGCTCAAGTATAGCAGTGATCATGGAGCTGGTGCGGGATCAGGCAGTGTTTCATTCTGCTGTACATGGGGTCACTATGAGTCGGAAAGCAACTAGACGGCACCTAACAACAACAACAACCATCTTTCAGGGGCACCCCTTAAATGATGATGTAAAGAAGTTAACATTTATTTTCATCTTGGATCCACATACGAAGTCAATACATCTGAAAATCTAGCTTTTATTTCTCCTTCTGGCAAGTTGTCATAAGAAACTTTTTTATCTATATATATGGTTTATTGGAGAGCTGCTACTGCAAAGTGGTGGACAATATGAGGAAGAAGCCTATCTGTGCATTCAGCTTGCTGTGCCATCCAGTCCAGCTCATGCTGAATTTTAGATAAACTACCTCAATTTAGCATTGGATGGGCTGGTGTGATGGTTAATATTATGTGTCAATTGCCTAGCCCGTGATTCTCAGTGGTTTTTCAGACACTATATATCATCTCCCATTTTGTGATGTGAGATGAGCAGCCAATCAGTTGGATGGGAGTTTCCTTGAAGGTGTGTACGGCATCCAACATATAAATGGATGTTCTGGCAAATCTCTCTCTCTCTCTCTTTTGATCTTACATTCATCCTTTATGATTTCTTGTTTTGAGGATGTGAGAAGTCTTTAGCCTACCACTTCACTTGCAGATTTTGGGTTTGCAAGCTCCTGCAATCTTGTGAGTCAGCAGCTGCTGCCTGACATATGGATTTAGAACTTGACTGCATCATAGTTGTATGAGCCATTTTCTTAAATTTAATCTCTCTCTCTCTTTCCTCTCTCTCTCCCTCTCTCTCTCCCTCTCTATCTATCTATATATCATCTATCTATCAGTGTTAAACATATATTTAACTGACGTTGCTCTTCTAAAACCCAGCCTAAAATAGCTGGTTAATCCTATGATTTTGTGAATCTGACAGAACTCAGGTCATGATGGGTAATATCAGATGCATGGTCATTTGGAGTACTATGATCAAGTGTTCTGTATCTACCAATAGCATGCAAGTATTACTTGGAAAAGACAAATATTTCTCCACTATAGATAAATGGTCTTCCTTCAGAGCTCCAGAGACTTGAACTATGATTCTATCATGGTTCTTGCAAAAAACTCTACATTTATTCCCACTACTAATACTCTAATACTGTGTGGTCTGCTAGATAATATTACCTAAGTTCTAACTGCACCACTACCTGGCCTTGCTATAGTGCCATTCCCTACTCTGGGTCCCACTTGAAGCCATCATTCTTTCATGTTACCTGGTATTTAAGCTGAAGCAGTATTCCTAAGTATGGAACATGGTACTCCAAAATTCAAAGAGTCCAAACACACAGTACACCTCCTTCTTTACGGTGGGTGACAAGATACAAAAATTTGTTTTTCACTTTGGATTTTATACTTATGTATCCTGACCACTGAACAGCTAAAAGTTTTTTCTTGGCATATTCCTAAACTGTTGTAACATTTATAGCACACTATAGAATAAATGCTAATTAGCAAGGCTTCCAACCATCTAGTCTTTTCTTGCTGGCTCAATTAACATGATGACATCTATAGTTGATCAATATGATATTTTACTGGACATCCAGATAGCTTAAATATCTTTGGAGTGTATTATGACTGATGTTGGGGAGGTAACATAGCCCAGGGAGAAAACTATAAATTGTTGTCACTTTCATATGCATATAAACATTCTGATCCACTTTTCTAACACAGATGGGAAATAATACATTTGCTAAATAAATGCCTTCATACAATATACCTGCTCTAGCATCTAGCATGGTACTGCACCTGGAGATACAATTTGTTAAGTTTGTGAAGGGCTACTGTTATCTTCCAGAATCAATCATGTTTCTTCATAAGGGCCAAACTAGTTAATTAAATGGAGTATGATGGAAACTACTACTCCTGCATACATTAGCTCATGTGTGCCACTACTTTCTGCCAACATACTTAGGATGAGATATTGGTTTTTATTTATAATTTTGGTTAGGCTAAAGTGGGGTAAGGTGACTTCAGAGGCTTAATTGGTGTTCCTGCTATGATATGTCAGACCCCAAAGGTCAAAGGCCCAATATGTGGGTAGCACAGCATGCCCAATATGTCTTTCCCAAATATCTATTCAAAGGCAAGACAAGTGACAATTTAGTGAGACACAATAAATACACTGAAAGCTGGACTTGACCAAGACTACATTTATTACCCAGGCCCATATGCCCTTCTTAGTCTTGAAATGCTGCTGAAATCTATCTACCATAGGTGACTCCGTTGGTATTTGAAACACCAGTGGCATAGCTTGCAGAATCCCAGCAACATGGAAGCCACTACAGTTGCTGAAATTGAAGAATATTGGAAGGACATACTGATGAAGATCAAAATCTACAGCCTTCAGTATGTATTGCACCTCACCATAAAGAAAATAAAAATTCTCACAACTGGACTAATAACCAACATCATGATAAATGGAGAAAAAAAAATTGAACTTGTCAAAGATTTTATTTTATTTGGATATTTATTTTACTTGGAATCAATGCCCATCGAAATAGCAGTCAAGAAATCAAGCGATGTATTATTGCATTGGGTAATTCTGTACAAAAGACCTCTTTAAAATATTAAAGAACAAAGATGTCACTTTGAAGAATAAGGTACACCTAACCCAAGCCACGGTATTTTCAATCACCTCATATGCTTGTGAAAGCTGGACAGTGAATAAGGAAGACTAAAGAAAAATTGATACCCTTGAACTCTAGTATTGGTGAAGAATGTTAAATATACCATGTATTGCCAGGAGAATGGATAAATATGTCTTGGAAGAAGTACATCTGGGATATTCTTTAGAAGTGAGAATGGCAAGACAACTCTGGTACTTTAGTCATGCTATGAGAAAGTACCCCCTTAGCGAAGAACATCATGTTTGGTAAAGTGGAGGATCAACAAAAAAAGGGATTACTCACAACTAAATAGATTGACACAGTGGCCGCAACAGTGGGCTCAATCATAGCAACAATTGTAAGAATACTGAAAGACCATGCAGTAATTTGTTCTATTGTACATAGGGTCAATATAAGTGGGAACTCACTCAACAGCACCTAACAACAACAACATATAGTCCACCCTAAAAGGAAGGTAGTAATGACTCTGAAAGTCTTCAGGTTTTATTGTCAAATCATACCTTATATGCAACAATCTTTGTAATGTTTGAGTATTCCTCTTTCCCTAGTATGCAGTTGCCTGAGAAAATATCTATAAATCCATTTTTTGGAAAAAGTTAGAATCATTCCCATGCATGCTTTCTATGGCTCTTCAGAATCCTTCCTCCTGGGACAATGACTTCCTCTCCAATCAGTGGGTCTTGGGTCTAAAAACTGGCTCAGGTCTGAAACCTAGGCAAGCAGCAAACTGTTCATATATTTCAGGTCATCCATTCTTGATTTCTTCTGATTGTACACTCATACTCATATTGGCTACCCAGCTATTTTTTTTTTTTTACCTGAGATAATGCATTCTATGAATTGTCTTCATAATTCTGAAAATCAATCTTCCTTTGCCAGTTATGATGATAATTACATCCACCTGGCTTCTGATATTTAAGCACTGCCACCTGGCCTCTATTTTTTCCAGAGTCCTGCCATCCTCATGGTTATAGTGAGCCTAATTCTGAATCTGCTTCAGCTACTATGAGTAATGGTTATAGAAGAAAACAACCACAATAATTGAACATCTTTTTGACATTGGTGCCTAGCTTGAATGTGCATTCCTTCTGGTTTGGGTAAATAGTGGGTCCTTCATACCTCCCCATTGACCATAACCCTCTGGTGAGTATTTTCATTTTACAGAGGATATCCATTCCAAAAGGCAAATTTCAATGAATCTTTTCATCCTCTGTCCCCTGTCTGCCATGCAATTCTAGCATCTCAACTGACTTAACAAGAGCTAAAGCTTTTTCCCTGTATCTAGAAACCACCCTAATAGCAATTCTACACCCTCTCCTAAGGTTTTGACCTGTGCTGAATTGTACATCTAAGGAAAATTCTTCTGAATCAATAAACTCTCTCTCATACAAGCTTTTGTTCAACGCATGTGTAAGAATTCCATTCTTTCCCATACAAGATCATAACCTTGACATAGTTGACCTGCTTTGGTTGATGTAGTTTAACCTTCTTTAGGGCTTAACTACTCTTAGCTACTAGTCTGAAGATTAAGTTCAGGGCTTGTGAAGTAAGTAGAATAGTGGCTTCAAAAACAAGTTCTCATCCTAATCCAAGGAACCTATCAATATGTTAGGTTTCCTGTCAAAAGGGTATTAAGGCTGCAGGTAGAGTTAAAGTTGCTAATCAACAGACACTAAAGTAGGGAGATTATCTTGGTAGTCTTGGGGAGTCCAACTAATCACAAGTGTCCTTAGAATGGAAGAAGACAGAAGGTAGATATATCATAATAGGAGAATATCAGACAGATATAATATTACTGGCTTTTATTATGAAGAATGTAGACGACAAGCCAAGGAATGTGCTGTTCTTCACTGTGGTCCATTTGGCCCCAGACACATGGAGACCACATGTGTTACAAAGTAGAACCTATTTCATAGCATTTTCTTGATTCTAAACTTCACTGAAGCAATTCACCAGGACAAACTTTCAAAGAGTCACTAAGTGGGTCCAAACTACCACTTTTGGGTTAACAGCTGATCACAAATTACTTGTGCCATCCTGCCTCCTAAAAGTTGGAAAAGACAAGGAAGTGAATTTTGCTCTGGAGTCTCCAGAAAGAAAGTTAACTCTCTGACACCTTAATTTTAGCCAAATGAAAACCCATTTCATACTTATGAACTCTAAAACTCTAAGATAATAAATTTGTATTTTTTAAAATACTAAGTTTATGGTGATTTGTTTCAACAGCAATAGAAAACAAATCCAGCTTCTATCTTATTTTTCTCTACCTTTTGGATATAAGATATGAGAGCCTCTTTCTGTTTTGGCTGTCAGGCTTTCATACTTGACTCTCAATTACCTATTAATAGCTCTTAGTTTTTGCTATCTTTATTTGATTAATTAATTGATCTAAAAATGCTTCCTCTGTTCTATTTTCCTGGTTCTTAATAATGTCTCCCTTATTTGTCAAGTACCTAAAACATTCCCCTGACCACTGGATCTCCTTCCACCAGTGTAAAATCCCCATTCACCCTTAATAAGATTTCCAACCATTGAACAATTGAACTGAAACCTTGTGCTAGGGGATCTTTGTGTTCTACCTATAATAATTATGAGGTCCTCATTACTAGTCACAGAGAGCCATCCAGTTCTAAAACTCCATCTTATTATATATATAGTTGTTACCATTCCTAGAACCAAAGTTCACACTGCAATCTCTAATAATCAGTTTGTGAGACTGAGTTTAGAATGCATGATTTTCTTTGCAGTGATTGGTCTTGGAAGCAATACTTGCAGAAGGGGGAAAAAGGTAGAAATGTGGTCAGAGGTGAATGCTGTGACATAGCTTGTACAACTGCTTCAGCAACTCAATAAGGAAACATAATTTTTCTCATTCTGGAATAAAAAAAAAAGGCTTTATATTCCTTTGTCACCACCTCAAATGTCAAAGGCTATGTCTCTTCTCCACTTTTCATCCTCTTTCCCAAAAGAATTGAACTTTCTTAGTCAAGGTGACTCTCTGAATCACAGCCATCCCCTGAGAGGTGCTAGCAGTGGATATCTGCTGACAAGACTCCCAGCAGTTAGGTTAGTAAGTCTGTCCTTGCAGGAAAAGATGGGTGGCATATTTCTGTGTCCATCACACTATATTTAGGATTGAACTATTTCAATATTTTGAGAAATTTGTCATCTATTCTTATTTAATATTTTTCACTTATGGACATTGAAGTTATGTTGTTGTTGTTGTTAAGTGCTGTCGAGTCGTTTCCGACTCATAGCGACCCCATGCACAGCAGAATGAAACACTGCCTGATCCTGCACCAGCCCCACAATCCCTGCTATACTTGAGCCCATCATC
>NW_006921791.1:3883972-3907011 GCF_000298275.1 Orycteropus afer afer | reverse complement strand
AGGAGATATTCTTGCTCCTCAGCACTTGAAACAGCTCCTTCGCAATTTGAAGTTATACAAATATATTTTTTTTAATTGTGATTTGGGTGAAAGTTGACAGAGCAAATTCATTTTCCAAACAGCAGTTCATACACATTTTGTTTCATGACATTGATTGCAGTGCCTGTAATGTAACAACTCTGTTTCCCCTTCTTCCCTATAGTTGCCTTTTCCCTGTGTCCTTCTTTCCTACACATTCCTGCCCTCTGAGCTACCTCCATGTGCAAATACTGCCCTTCAGATCTTCCATGATTAATTTTTCTAAGGACTGTACCTACCTGGAATAAATGCCCACCTTGTGTGGATGTCTATTGCTTGGCTAGAAGCCACGGGAATGAGTTCAATTCCAGGCCTGAAGGGTGAATAGGGGCCGTAGTCTTCAGGGTTTACCAGTCCCTATAAAACCAGTAAGGCTTGTCTTTTCAGGATTTTGAGTTTTGTTCCACATTGTTCTCCCACTCTTTCCAGAATCTCCTGCATTAATCCATTTCTGAGTGATTGGCACTGGTGGCTTATCACCATCTGGTTCTTCTGGTGTCATGGTCAAAAAAGCTGAGGTATGCATGGTCCACTAGTCCCTTGGACTAATTGTGTCCATGCATCTTTGTTTTTCTTCATTCTTCTTTGCCCTGGACAAGGAGAGGCCCATTTTTGCATCTAGATGGCCACTTGTAAATTTTTAAGACCCCAGTGTCTACTTACCAAAGTAGAATGTAGAACAATGTTTTTGTGTAATATGTTATGCCAATTGTGCTTGGTCATGAGCCCACATGTCCAAGAACTAACTTGTTCAGGGTGGTTTGCTGTGGCTAAGAAGTTATCATCACTTTGTCCACTGACAGTTCTATTTATATGGACATTCTTACAGCACATACAAATATGTATGTATAAATATCATCTGCCAACCTTATATGCAGTTGTAAGTATCCTTTTGCCCAGACATAGATGTCTACATAGGTAGACAGGCTGAATGATCAAGTATCTTTTTATAAACCTCACCAGCAAAAAGTAGATTTCTGAAAACTTCAAAATACTGAGGAAAAAGAATTATCTACTTACAGTTTTGCTATTTTAAAAGTGAAAGATATATTAAAGACTTTTTCAGAGACATATTTATCCTGATAGAAAGAATATCCAAGGATACACTTTGATAAAAATAATTTTTTGTACCTATTAGGAATAAGTGGAGTATAAGGAATAATGATGAAGAGATAAATAAATAATGAATAATTCTAAAAAGAAGACAAATATTTGAGGGTTTGAAATATTCCCTGAAGTTAGTATTAAGTAATGACAGGAAAGACACAAGTAAACAATTTAGAGTTATTCAGTTCAAAAGTACTTTTTCTGTTGATAAGAAGACAGAATTATTGATTAAATTTTGACAATGTTCACTATGCATTTAATATTTAATGACAATAACAAAAAACTACAGACACAGAATGTTAACTAACAAACTAGTAGAGAAAAAAAGAAAGAAAACAACAGTAATAAATAATAAAGAAAGCCCTGTCTATGTAGCAGAAGCCAAAGAGGAATGAAAAAGTTAATAACAAGAGTAAAAGGAAAAATACACATGTTAAATAGAAAATAAAAACAATTGGTAAATATAAATCAAAATGTATCAATAGCCATAAATGTAAATACTTTAAAATGTCCTGATATTCAAAGTGTCACAAAATAAATTTTAAAATAACATTTACTATATACAGTTTGGTGGTGTACAGCCTAAGGCATTTGACTGCTAACCAGAAGGCTGGTGGTTCAAACCCACCAGTCACTCCATCTAAGGAAGATGGGGCAATCTAGTTGCATAAAGATTTACCATCTTAGAAACCCAATGGGAGTTACTATGAGTCAGAATCAACTTGGTGGCAATGGATGTGGTTTTATGTACAGATTATAAGAGACATACCTAAAACATAACAGAAAGAGTGAAACAAAGATATGGAAAAAGATATGGTAAGCACCTATGTCGTGTTGTTGTTAAGTGCCGTCGAGTCATTCCGACTCATAGCGACCCCATGCACAGCAGAACGAAACAATGCCCGATCCCGCGCCAGCCCCACAATCCCTGCTATACTTGAGCCCATCATCGCAGCCACCGTTTCAATCCATCTCGTTGAAGGCCTCCCTCTCTTTTGTTGACCCTCCACTCTGCCAAGCATGACATCCTTCTCCAGGGAATGGTCCCTTCTGACAACATGACCAAAATAGGTGAGACAAAGTCTGGCCATTCTTGCTTCCAAGGAGCATTCTGGCTGCACTTCCTCCAGGACAGATCTGTTAGTTCTTTTAGCACTCCATGGTACTTTCAGCATTCTTCGCCAGCACCTATAAGCAACTATAAACAAGGAAAATAGCTATCACAATATTAATATCAGCCCAGGGCTTAGAGGCTGCTTTTCACTTGGTTGTGGCTCTATATTAAGGCAGGGACCTGAGGTAGGCAGGTCCGAGGTTTGGAGGCTGCTTTTCACTTAGGTGTGGCTCTCTGTTAAGGCAGGTGCCAGAGTAGGTGTGCCAGGGCTGGAAGCTGCTTTTCACTTGGAGTAGGCTCTGTATTAAGGCAGGGGTTTGAGGTAGGCAGGCCTAGGGCTTGGAGGCTGCTTGTTGCTTGGGTGTGGATCTATATTAAGGTCAGGGCCTAAGGTAGGCAAGCCTGTGGCTTGGAAGCTGCTTTTTGATTGGGTGTGGCTCTATATTAAGGCCAGAGCCTCAGGTAGGCAAGCTTGTGGCTTGGAGGCTACTTTTTGACTGGGTGTGGCTATATATTAAGGTCAGGCCCTAGGTAGGCAGGTGCAGAGGAGTTAGGAACAACTATGGGAGATGAACTTGTCTGTCAGTTTGTCATCCTGTAGACGCTTACTTGTTGCTATAAGGCTGGAGGCTATGTCATTGTGTTGCAGAAGAGGTTTCAGCAGAGCTTCCAGGCTTAGACAGACTTGGAAGAAGGAAGAGGCTTTCCACTTCTCATAGAATTGGCCAGTGAAAACCTTACCAATAGCAGTGAAACACTGTCTGATTTATTACCAGAAAACTTTATGAACATCCCTGAAACATTGTCTGACATAGTGCTGTAAAATGAGCCCATCAGGTTGGAAGGGACTCAAAATTTGGGGAAGAACTGACTTCTCAAAGTAAAGACAACTTTAATGATATGGATAAAGCAAAGCCTTCAGTACCTCCATTGGCTGATGTGGCATGACTCAGGATGAGCAGAAACAGAAGCAAACATTCATTAATAATCAGAACATGAAATGTACGAAGTATGAATCTAGGAAAATGGGAAGTTGTAAAAAATGAAATGGAATGCATAAAGATTGATATCATGGCATTAGTGAGCTAAATTGGACGGTTTTGGCCATTTTGAATCAGACAAATTGAAGAGGAATGGTGTGGCATTCATCATCACAAAGACTGTTTCAAGATCTGTCCTCAAGTGTAAAGCTGTCAGTGATAGGGTTATATCCATACGCATACAAGGAAGACCAGTTAATACTCCTATTATCCAAATTTACACACCAACCACCAAAGCCAAAAATGAGGATATTGAAGATTTCTACCAAATTCTGCAGCCTGAAATTGATCGAATATGCAATCAAAGCATGTTGATTATTACTAGTGATGGGAATGCAAAAGTTGGAAACAAAGAAGAGTCACCGGTAGTTGGAAAATTTGGCCTTGGTGATAGAAACCACGCTGGACATAGCATGACAGAATTTTACAAGACCAACAACTGATTCATTGCAAATACTTTTTTTCAACAACACAAACAGAAGCTATACACATGGACTTTGCCAGATGGAGTACACAGGAATGAGATAGACTACATCTGTGGCAAGAGGAAATGGAGAAGTTTAATATCTTTGGACAAAACAAGGCCAGGAGTTGAATGTGGAACAGACCATCAACTACTAATATGCAAGTTCAACTTGAAATTGAGGACAACTAAAACAAGTCCATGAGAGGCAAAATATGACCTGGATAATATGCCTTCTGAATTTAGAGACCATCTAAAGAACAGATTTGATGCACTGAACATCGATGACCAAAAACCAGAGGAATTGTGGGATGACATCAAGAATATCATCCATGAAGAAAGCAAAAGGTCATTAAAAAACAGGAAAGGAAGAAAAGACTAAAATGGATGTCAGAAAAGACCCTGAAACTTGCCCTTGAGTGGAGAGTAGCAAAAGCAAATGGAAGAAATGACAGAATAGAAGAGCTGAACAGAAGATTTCAAAGAGCAGCTCGAGCAGATAAAGCCAATTTCTATAATGCAATGTGAAAAGACCTGAAGTTAAAGAACCAAAAGAGAAAAACAGACACAGCATTTCTCAAGCTGAAAGAACTGAGAAAAATTTAAGTCTCAAGTTGCAATATTGAAAGATTTTCTGAGCAAAATATTGAATTATGCAGGAAGCATCAAAAGAAGATGGAAGGAAGACACACAGTCCTGCACCACAAAGAACTGGTTGATGTTCATCTATTTCAGGAGGTGGTATATGATCAAGAAGCAATGGTATTGAAGGAGGAATTTGAAGCTGCATTGAAGGAACTGGTGAAGAACAAGGCTCGAGGAATTGATAGAATACCCATTGAGATGTTTCAACAAACAGATGCCCTGCTGGAAGCACTCACTCAGTATGACAAGAGATTTGGAAAACAACAACCTGGCCAACTGACTGGAAGATATACATATTTGTACACATTCCAAAGAAATTTGATCTCACAGAATGTAGAAATTACTGAATAATATTATTATCGTATGCAAGTAAAACCTTACTGAAGGTTGCAGTAGTTTGACAGAGAACTACCAGAAATGCAAGCTGGAGTCAGAAGAGGACATAGAACAAGGGGTATCATTGCTGATGTCAAGTGGATCTTAGCTGAAAGCAAAGAATACCAGAAAGATGTTTACTTGTGTTTTATTGACTATGCCATTCAATTGTGTGGATCATGACAAATTATGGATAACATTGAGAAGAATGGGAATTCCAGAACACTTGATTGTCCTCATGAGGAACCTGTACATAGATCAGGAGGCTGTTGTTTGAGTAGACAAGGGGATACTGCATGTTTCAAAATCCAGAAGGGAGTACATTGAAGTTGCATCCTTTCACCATACTTATTCAACTTGTATGCTGAGCAAATAATCTGAGAAACTGGATTATATGAAGAAGAATGTGAGATCAGAACTGAAGGGAGACTCATTAACAACTTGCGATATGCAGATGGCATAACTTTGCTTGTTGAAAGTGAGGATGACTTGAAGCACTTACTGATGAAGATTAAACACTAGAGTCTGCAGTAAGAATTACTCCTCAATATAAAGAAAACAAAAATTCTCACAACTTGTCCAATAAACAGCTTGATGGTGGATGGAGAAAAGATTGAAATTGTCAAAGATTTCACATTACTTCGTTCTACAGTCAGCACCAATGGAAGCAGCAGTCAAGACAGATGATGTATTGCATTGGGCAAATCTGCTACAAAGGACTTCTTTCAAGTGATGAGGAACAAGGATGTCTTCTTGAAAACCAAGGTGCTCCTGACCATGGTATTTTCAATTGTCTCTTATGCATGTGGGAACTGGACAATGAATAAGGAAGACTGAAGAAGAGTTGATGCTTTTGAGTTGTGGTGTTGGAAAAGAATGGTAAGAGTACCACAATCTACTAAAAAGAATAACTATTCTGTCCTGGAGGATGTGCAGCCAGAATGCTCCTTAGAAGTGAAAATGGCCAGACTTCATCTCACCTACTTTGTTCATGTTGTCAGAAGGGACCATTCCCTAGAGAAGGATATCATGCTGTTAAAGTGGAGGGTCAACAAAGAAGGGGAAGGTCCTCATCGAGATGGATAAACACAGTGGCTGCAACAATGGGCTCAGGTATAGCAACGATCATGAGGCTGGCACAGGATTGAACAACGTTGCACAGGGTTGCTATGAGTTGGAGACAACTAGATGGCACATAACAACAACAACAACAATATTAACATCAGATAGAGTTAAAAAGTGAAAGACAAAAGCATCATTAGGTGTAAAGATAGTCATTAATTAATAATACAAAAATGAACAGACAGATAATGAAAACCTGAACATATATGTTCCTCAGAATTAAGTCTTAAATATATGAAAGAAAATTTATCAAAATTATATGAATTTAAACAATCTAAAATTTCAGTTGAAATTTTTTCACATTTTTCTCAAAAATGGATAATCTAACTAATGAGGAAAAAAATAATTTGATCAAAATTAAAAGCTTAATCTAATGTTGATATGGGAGCTCTGGTGGCATAATGCCTAAGGCATTTGACTGCTAACCAGAAGTCTGGTGGCTCATATCCACCAGCCACTCCTCAGAAGGAAGCTTGGACAATATACTTCGTAGTGATACTCCCTTAGAAACCCAAGGAGGGGTCACTATGAGTCAGATCTGACTCAATAGCAGTGAGTTTGTTTGTTTGTTTTTAATGTTGATATGATGGATATACACCCAGTAGTTAATAACATATTGCTTTCATACATACATGGACCATCAAAATATATTCATATGTACATATAGGAGCTCTGGTGGCATAATGCCTATTGCATCAGAAACCCAAAGAGGGGTCACTATGAGTTGGATCTGACTTGATGGTAGTGAGTTTGGTTTTTTGGCTATGTATATATAGCCACAAAGGAGCTCTGGTAGCGTAGTGGCTAAAGCACTTGACTGCTAACCAGAAGGCTGGCGGTTCAAACCCACCAGCCACTCCTCGGAAGGAAGGTTGGGCAATCCTACTTCCGTAGTGATACTGCCTCAGAAACCCAAGGAGGGGTCGCTATGAGTCGTGGCCGACTCGACGGCACATAACAACAACAACAACAACATATAGCCACAAAGGAAGTTTCGGCAAATAACCAAAATATATATTTACATATATATCATTCAGATCATGTCCCAAAACCAAAATTTAACAATATTAGAAATCAATCACCAAAATATAGTAAAAAGAAATCCTCTCATATATTTTTAATTTTTAAATTACAATAAAAATGAGAAAATATGTAAAATTGCAAAACAATAAAAACACGGCTTTTTTGATTGTATGGTATATGAAGGAACAGTAAACATCTGCTTTGTATTACCATGGGAGACTTCTTAAACAATCTCTTATCCATAATCTTTGTTGTTTTGTGCCGGCAAGTTGTCTCTGACTCATCGCAACCTTATGTACAACAGAACAAAACACTGCCTGGTCCTGTTCCAGCCTCATGATCCCTATTATATCTGAGCTTATGACTGCAGCCACCATGTCAATCCATCTTGTTGAGGGCCTTCCCCTCTTTCTTTGACCCTCCACTTTACCAAACGTGACATCCTTCTCCAGAGAGTGGTCCTTTCTGACAACATGACCAAAGCAGGTGAGATGAAGTCTGGCAATTCTCACTTCCAAGGAGCATTACAGCTACACTTCTTCTAGGACTGATTCATTACCTTTTTTTTTTTTTAGCAGTTCACAGTTCTTTCAGCATTCTTCGTCACCACCACAACTAAAAAACATTAACTCTTCTTTTGTCTTCCTTATTCATTATCAAGCTCTCACATGCATATGAGACAATTGAAAATATCATGGTCTGGGTTAGGCACACCATAGTCTTCAGGGAGATATCTTTGATCTTCATCACTTGAAAGAGGTCTTTTGCAACACATTTGCCCAATGTAATACATCTTTTGATGTCATGACTGTTGCTTTCATTGGCATTGATTGTAGAACAAAATAGTATGAACTCTTTGACAACTTCAGTCTTTCTCCATTCACCATGATGCTGCTAATTGGTCCAGTTGTGAGGATTTTTTTTTTTTTTTTTTCATATTGAAGTATAATCCATACTGCAGACTTCAGGCTTCAAGTCATCTTCACTTTTAGCAAGCAAAGTTGTGTCATCTGTGTGTCTCATGTTGTTAATGAAACTTCCTCCAATCCTGATGCCAAATTCTTCTTCATATAATCCAGCTTCTTGTATTATTTGCTCAGCATAGAGTTTTAATAAGTACGGTGAAAGGATACAACTGTGACACACTCCCTTCCTGATTTTAAACCATGCAGTATCCTCTTGTATTTGAACAACAGCTTCCTGGTTTATGTACAGGTACCTCATGACTGGAATTAAGTGTTCTGGAATTCCCTCTCTTCTCAATGTTATCCACAATTCATTATGATCCACACAATCAAATGCTTTTGTATAGTCAATCAAACATAAGTAAACATCTTCCTGATATTTTTTTTCCTTTGAGCCAAGATCCATCTGACATCAGCTATGATAGCCCTTGCCCCATGTCCCATTCTAAATCCAGTTTGCATTTCTGGAAGTTCTCTATCAATATACTGCAGTAATCATTTTTGAATTATTTCTAAAAATAAATAATCTTTAGTGATCTCAGAAAATGATCAAGAAGACTTCCAGTAAGATGGTGGAATAGATAGACAAGCTACACAGACTCTCTTCAACAAACAAAAGAGAATCCAATTGACAGAAATACAGAAGATAATCCTGGAGCTCTGAGCTTTGAAAGGAAGTATACAGAATTGTATTAGACACCAACTAGTGGAAAAACTTGAATGAAAACATTGAGAATGGAGATGATTGGAGCTGTGGATTGTCAGCTACTCTGAAGGGACCAACAGCATGAATATTTCTAAGTGGTGTTGGGACTTGAGGATGACCAAAAATCAGCCCTGGTTGCCGAAGGTTGCAGGAACAACTGTGCTGGTGGCCTATTACTAGGGAGGGAAACAGCAAGGAAGAAGATAACATGAGCTGTGCAATTTCAGCCATCTGGAAGATGCACACATTTTGATTGTTTATTAGTAGTGTCTATTTTGGATATTTAAAGTGACCAAGGGCACAGCCATTTTGAATGTTTATAAGCAGTGGCCATATTGGCTTTTAAAGTGACAGCATTCTCATTCACATTCCAGGGACTTAAGGGTAGAGTCCATTTGCCAAGGATGGCAGGGACATACGGGAGGCTGAAAACGGGAACAGAGGCAGTTGGTGAGTGTATAAATGCTGCCACCTAGGAAATAGAGGAGCACAGTATCTTGTTTACATAGATAATATCCAAACACAACAAATAAAACAAAAATCATGGGCATGTCACTCCAACGTGCAATTGGCAGTTAAATACAAACACAAAAGCATCACAATGTCTTGGAGACATAGTCCACACAAAGAAGAAAAATAAAGCAGGAGGAACAAGGGACCAGGATATAGACCCAAAACATATCCCTCTGGAAGAGGCAGTGTGGGAACTCCCTGATAAGGAATTTGAAAGAAATATATTTAGGTACCTTCAATGGATTGATAGACAGATCCAGGAAAACACTGATAAAATGAAGGAAAACCTTACAAAAATTTTGAAAGACAATACAAGAATAAAATGATAAAATAAATGAAAAATTAGAAATGATACAGAATCTATTGATAGAAATTCAGAAGATTAATGCTAAATTTCAGAGATAGATAACACACTGAAAGGACGAAGGAGTAGAATTGAATAAATGAAAGACAGAATTAGTGAGATTGAAGACAAATACCTGAATTCTTATTTGGAAAGGGATCAATCAGAAAAAAGATCAAAACAAAATGAAGAAAAGCTAAGGTTCATGTGTGATACCATCAAAAGGAATAACCTATAATCATTGGAATTCCAGAACAGGAAAAGACAAATAAATCCACTGAGAAAATTATCCAAGATTTTTGGAAGAGATTTTCCCTGGTTTGGTGAAATATGAGAATATATCCATTCAAGAAGACCAACGAACCCCAAACAGGATAGACCCCAAAAGAAAATCTCCAAAACATATCATCATCAAACTCACCAAAACCTAAGACAAAGAAATAATCCTAAAAGCAGTACAGGAAAAATTAAAAGTTACCTACAAGGGGCAACCACTAAGACTAAGCTTGGATTTCTCAGCAGAAACCATGCAGGTGAGAAGAAAATGAGATTGTATATATAAAACCCTGAAAGAGAAAAATTTCTAACCAAGAATTATGTACCCAGCAAAATTGTCCCTCAAAGGTTATGGTGAAATTAGGACATTTCCAGATAAGCAAAAATTAAGGGGATTTGTTGAAACAAGACCAACCTTACAAGAGATGCTAAAGGCACTCCTTTGGACAGAGAACTAACAATAGCAAATAACAACTGACCATTAACACACATGATGACATAACCCAAAAACCAACCCATTTATGGAAGTATCCAAAGTAAATAAGCATAAACATTGTAAACAAGGAACTAGAGGCATCGATTGTCAAATGAGAACAACTACAAACCAAAAAGAGGGAAAAAATAGTGTAGTTACAGAATTTCTAAATGGTAAGGAAGTCAAGACAATTGCAAGATAGAATGGACTGTGCTAAACTTGGAAAGAAAATTATAAATCACAGAGTAACCTCAAAGAAAAATGATAAACCTTCACATCAAAATCAAAAAAAGGATCAGCACAAATATTTAGCAAATACTAAAACAATAACAATGAAGGAAAGTGATAATGTGATTCATAAACAAAATGAGCTCAGCATAGAAAATGATATGGAACAACAAAATCAGGAACACCATGAAAAAGCACATAACAAAATGATAGTAACAAATTCATACTTGTTGATAATTACATATCTGAAAAGAAACATATCTCTAAAATTTATAGAAAACTCCAACACCTCAACAACAAAAGGATTAACAATCCAATTAAAAAATGGGCAGAAAACTTGAATAAACACTTCACCAAAGAGGATATTTAGGCAGGCAACAAACACATGTAGAAATTATCACAATCATTAGCCATTAGAGAGATGCAAATCAAAACAACAATGAGATATCATCTTACCCCAGCACTAATGGCAAAGTTCAACAAGACAGAAAATAACAAATGCTGGTGAGGTTGTGGAGAGATTGGGACTGTCATACACTGCTGGTGGGACTGTAAAATGATACAACCAATGTGGAAAACAGTATGGAGATTCCTTAAAGAGCTAGAATTAGAAATTCCATTTGACCCAGCAATCCCATTACTAGGTATATACTCTAAAGAAGTGAGATCCAGGACGAGAACAGATTTATGCACATCTATGTTCATCACAGTACTATTACAATAGCCAAAAGATGGAAGCAATCTATGTGCCTATCAACAGAAGAGTGCCTAACCAAATTATGGTAATACACCCAATGGAATACTATGCAACACTAAAGAATAATGTAGAATCTGCAAAACACCACACAGCATGGATGAAGTTGGAGGACATTATGCTGAGTGAAATAAGTCAATCACAGAAGGAAAAATATAGTATTAGTTCACTGAGTCCTCGGAAGGAAGGTTGGGCAATCCTACTTCCATAGTGATACTGCCTCGGAAACCCAAGGAGGGGTCGCTATGAGTCGGGGCCGACTCGATGGCACATAACAACAACAACAACAAAGTTCATTATTGTAAAAAGTCAAGGAAAGGTTTATATATGGAAGTAAACTTTCTTCGTTGGTTACCAGGGATGGGAGGGGAGGGGAGGGACCACTGCAAAAAAAAAAAAAAAAAAATGTGTTGACCTATGTCACTTTACTTTTGTGTATTCCACTGTACATAAATTATGTTTCAATAAAATGTATTTTAAAATACTGATTAAGAAATCATTTTTTTCTGGTTTTATTTCCCTTTTTCAATCCTCCCTTTCCAGACCCATTTCTTCATACCCCATTATTCAATATCTTCTTCAGCCACATTGAGCCTCCTGAAATTTCCTAAAATGGTCACACCTCTCCTTTAATGTTGTTTTCTCTACCAGCAATTCTCCCTTCTTTCTATATCCCTTCCTTGGATGTTAAAGTCATCTTTTAAGTTTCAATCAGACTTTACTTCCTCCTTCTGGGGATCCTTACCTGATTTCTCCAGAAGGGGTTAGTGCCCTGTTTCCAGTGACATTATGGCTACTGTCTCTTTGTTTACATGCCTTTCCACAATAGAATCAAACTCTTTACAAACCCTGTCCTTTATTCACTGATATATTTCCAACATCTCTGGTAGCATAGTGCCTAAAGCACTTGACTGCTAACCAGAAGGCTGATGGTTCAAACCCACCAGCCACTCCTCAGAAGGAAGGTTGAGCAATCTACTTTCGTACTGATACTGCCTCGGAAACCCAAGGAGGGATCGCTATGAGTCGGGTCTGACTTGACAGCACATAACAACAAGCACAATGCCTGACACATATACTAAGCATCCAATTAATGTTTGTCGATTAAACATGTACTTTTCAAAGAAGGTGACTGATACAGAAATTTTGCAATCAGTTATGGAGATCTAAAAGAAATTGCTTGAGTTGCCTGATTCTAGCAATTAGGAATATAATGAGTGGTGGAAACAGTCAGATGGTTATAAAGGCCTGCTTCATTGGTCTGAAATTTTAAGTAAATTGTTGAACTGGAACTGCTTAATAAGATATGTCTGCAAAGGGTGATCATTGTGTGGCCCTCACCAACCCTCAGGCTCTACAAAGAGGAGCAGCCCACAGCTACCAGAGTGCTGCTGAAAGTAGCCCCTGAAACCCAGAAGTGTGCGTGGCGGCGAGGGATGGGAAGAGCAGATAGTGTTAATTCATCTTACAAATATAGTAAAACCCAAGGTTACCAATGTATGACTTGTGGACAACTCCTACTGGCCTTTTAATGTTAGGGAAATTTACTCTTACTTTGTAATTATTTAACCAATCTCTACTTGCAACAAATTCTTCATCATAATCACCTTCATTAACTGTACATGAGAATGGACAGGGAACTTTCAAATTCATGTAACAAAAAGTGTTCTTTGATAATACACAAAATTCTTTTGACTTTCTATACTTAAATGGGAAAAAGTGTACCTTGTTTTCTCATTCAGAGAATATATTTGGTACTTTCTTCTCCTCATAACACAAAATGTACTTATATGACATGAAAATATTTTGGCTTCAGATGGTTGAATGGGAAAAAAAAAACTTTACCTTGCTTTATCATCCACAGTATGTTTTTGGGAACTTTCCCATCCTTGAAACGGAAACTGTAATTTGTAAACTTGTAAAATTCCTTTGAGTAACTACACTTGAATAGAAGAAATGATACATTGTTTTTACACCCAGAGGAAAGTATTGGGAACATTCCTGGCCTGTAACACAAAGTATACTTTGATAATAGTAAAATTCTTTTGACTTCAGGTACTTGAATGTGAGAAAGATACATGATTTCTAATTCAGAGAATGTATTGGGAACTTTCCCTGCCATGTAACACAATGTGTATTTTGATATCATATAAAATTCTTTTTACTTCATGTACTTGAATGGGAGAAGTTGTTCATTGTTTTCTCATTCAGAGAATGTATTGGGAAGTTTCTCGTCCTAGTAATAAAAAGGGTAGTTTTATAATTATTATTTTTTTAACCTCAAATGCTTAAAACAGAGGAACTGTACATTTTTTTTTCATTCAAAGAGTGTTGTGAACTTTCTCATGCATCTAACACACACTGTGATATGATAACATGTAAAACAGTTTTGAATTCATATACTTGAATGGGAAAAAGTTTATTTTCTCATTCAGAGAACGTATTGAGTACTTTCCTGTCCTTGTAATGCAACGTGTGCCTTTATGACATGTAAATATATATATATTCTGCAGTAGTTAAGGTTATGTGTCAACTTGGCTGGGCCGGGTTGAGTGGCTGGGCAGCTGGTGGTTGTTATTCCCCATAATAAGACTGGCAATCAACTCCATGGTGGGATCTACCACAAGGAGCTGAGGAGCTGCCTTTGGGTCTGCTTCCCATATATAAGCAGCAGTTTTGGGAATGGTCTCTATGCTATGGTATGCTTGAACTCTGCAGGTAGCCGAGTCATTGTTCAGCAACCTGCCATGCTCTGCCAATCTTGGGACTTTCAATGGACTTGAATCAATGACTTGCCATGTTGTTTGGTAACACAGGCAGGTGTGCCATTTTATTTGTTGACCTTGGGTTTATTAGTAGCTGTCTGAATGAAGAGATGCATTTAGTTTCAGGGAGCCAGGAGCAAGAGGCAGAGCTGAAGCTCAAGGTTGAGGGGCTTTCAACCAGCCCCTAGAGCCTGGCACTTTAAACTCAGACTTAAAGCCACCAAAATTTTTAGAGAATAAACTCCTGTTTGTTCAAGCCATCCCATTTGTGGCATTTTCCTGTCAAAGTGGCACTAGGTAACCAAACATATTCCTTTCACTAAAGTAAGGCTAATAAGAACCCTGTGCATTTGCTCTGACTTACCTAAAATTTGACTTAAAAGACATTTAGGAACAGAACCTGTTTATAACCCAGGTACTTCCTGTACATTTTTCTTGCATTGTATTAGAGATGGCTCTGAAGCACAGTGATTATAAAAGGCCCAATGAGCCATTCTGGTTTGATTCAAGACTGGCTTAATCAGTCTAAACGGTTTGGAAAACAAATTAACATACTTTACGATGACAATTTGTTCTCAATTTTTAAACTTCCATTACTTTGGCTGAGGAAGGAAGGCCTAAGCAAGATGACCAGAACAAAGACTTTAAAAATACACTGAATTATATGGTACACCTGAAAAAGACTAATGCTAAGAATCTAAAGTGAAAGATGACAGGGTAATCTGGTAGGCTATTTCCCATATACAGCAATTCTTCTGATGGCAGGAATTGAGGCAAAGGGACAGATGATAGGAAGCCCCAACATATAGTGGTGACTAAAATACAATAACAAAACAGATTCTGAGAATGTCAATGAATGACTGGTCTCATACCTTTTCTGTCACATCAATACATAGACAGTACAGCTTTCCAACTTGAAGTATGAAAATAAATAGCTAGAAGATAATAATAGTAATTAGTTATGTTGTCATTTTTAGATTATTTGTGGGAGAGGGCAAAAGAAATAGAAATGGCAAATTGGGCATGTGATGGTTAATGTTATGTGTTAACTTGGCTAAGCTATGATACTCAGTGGTTTGGTAGATAATATGTAATCGTTCTCCATTTTGTCATCTGATATGTAGCTAATCAGTTGAAAGGGGAGATTCCTTGGGAAGTGGCATGCCTCCAATATATATATAGATGTTCTGGATGAACATTTTTTCTGTCTCTATGTTTTGTTTTGTTTTTTTTTTTTCTCTCTCTCTCTTGCATTTAACTCATCATCCTCTAACTTCTGGTTCTTGGGATGTGAGCCAACCGCCTGCTGTCTGACCTGTCATTTTGGGTTCCTCAGCACCTGCAACCACAGCCTGATGCCTAACCCCAAAATTTGGGACTTGCCAGCCTTTAAAACTGCATGAACCATGAGCAATTTTCTTAAAATAAATCTCCTCCCCTCTCTGTATGGTTATTGTTGTTATTATATAGAGATATATAGAGAGATACATACATAGATAGATAGATAATTTTGCCCCTCTAGAAAGCCCACCTATGATGGAATATTATCTTCATGTTTTTAGAGCTTTCCTTTTTTGTTTGTTTATTTGACCCGACAGCATCATCCTTCAATTTATTTAATTCCTTTTAATTTGCTATATAATAACAATAATTAGAAATTTTTACACAATGTTCATATTTAAAAAGTCACTATAAAACTTTACAGTGTATTTCTTTAGAAATATTTAGCTTAGTGAAGAATTTTCTGCATTTCATTGAATTTGGTTGAGACACTTAATTTGCACTCTTTTCCTTTACTGAAAAAAGTCAGTCAACTGTCTTCTTTGGATAGTTCTTATATTTCTGAGACATAATTACTTTTTGTCTATTCTCAATACATTTTGTATTGAATTGAAGAAATGCCATAGTTTATTCAAATGGTTGTTGTTGTTGTTATATGCCATCGAGTTGGACCTGACTCATAGTGACCCCTCCTTGCGTTTCCGAGGCAGTATCACTACAGAAGTAGATTGCCCCATCTTCCTTCAGAGGATGGTAATAATAAATATTTATTGAAAATTAATAAATTCTAATTATATAATCTTAATCATAATTTTTAATTTGTTAAATTATGTCTATGATCTGCAATTTTCTAGTTGTTTACATGTGTTTATATTCTATTTGTTGTTTTTCTGTCCCCTTTAGGTTTTCTTTTTTTAAGAGCTTGTTTTACATTCAACATTACGTGTACATTTAGTTTCACTCCCCATTTACCATGCCCAACCCTAACGCAGTCCCCTCCCCTCTCTGCCTAGTAACCCTCCCCCTGTGCCTCTCATATTTACACAATCCTATTTGTCCTGCATTTCCTCAATTTTAATGTTGCCCCTCTGGTGCCTCGTGGTCTGTGCTCTAAGGAATGTATTACCATAGAGTATGTGGGTGTGTTATCCTGGGTTGAGTGGTCTGCATGTACATCTTGTTAACTATTGGGCTAAGAACCAGGCCCTGGGAGTGAGTTTTATTCCAGGAGCACAATGTATTCCAGGGCCATAATATTGGGGGTCTCATCAGACTCCATCTGACCAGTAATTCTGGTCATTATTAAGGTTTTGGATTTTGTTCCATGTTTTCCCTCCCACTTTTTCTAGGATCTCCAGATTTGATCCTTTCCTGAGTGGTTGGAATTGATAGCCTGGCACCATCTAGTTCTTCTGGTTTCCAGGGCCAGAAGGGGAGGGATATATGGAAAAGTTCTGTGACCACCATGATAACAGTAGGAAATGGGAGGACACAAAATTGTGCATGTAAGAGATAGACAACAGATGCTAATATCAACCAATGTGCCCACAATACTGCATTACCATTACCACCAAAACACCAGGCTACAGATAAACACATTAACACCTGAGAGGATCAGATGGGGGTCAGTGCACAGGAGTATATTGTTGTTGTTGTTATGTGTCATCAAGTTGGACCCGACTCATAGCGACTCCACCTTGGGTTTCTGAGGCAGTATCACTATGGAAGTAGATTGCCCAACCTTCCTTCTGAGGAGTGGCTGGTGAGTTTGAACCACAAGCCTTCTGGTTAGCAGTCAAGTGCCTTAGGCACTACACTACCAGAACTCCCAAACAGGAGTATACTCTACAGTAAGGATAGATTCAGCTGAGGCTAATCTTGTACAGACACCAATGATACAAAGTACCTGCATTCCTTACAGAAACAGTAGAAGACAGACACAGAGTAATCCCTCACAGACACCAAGACACTATGGAAGAGAGATTCAATAGATCTACCACCTAGGACCATAGTATTGGGGGACACCAGACTCAATTGACACAGCAAAATACATAAAAGCTTTGTTCCTCATCCTACATTGGTGAGTAGCTACTGGGGTCTTAAAAGCTTTCAAGCAGCCATCTAAGATGCAGCTAATGCTCTCCTATTGTCGGAAGTGAAGAAGAGTGCAAAAAAAACAAGGTCATTTGGAAGCAATCAGCCCTGGGACATGATGGCCTCTTTAGTATTTTTGAAAGCTAGATTAGCCATATAAATATTCTCATATATGGCTAAAACCACTGAACTGAAGTTTTCCTTCCCATTGTACAAAGAATTCCTTATAATTGTTGTTATTGTTGTTTGTTATTATGTGCCATCGAGTCATCTCTGACTCATAGTGACCTTATGTGCAACAGAATGGAACACTGCCCAGTCCTGTGCCAGCCTCGCAATACCTACTATACCTGAACATACCACTGCAGGCACTGCTTGGGTCCATCTTGTTATAGGCCTTCCTCTCTTTCATTGACCCTCCACTTTACCAAGCATAACATCCTTCTCCAGAGAATGGGCCCTTCTGACAATGTGACTGAAGTAGGTGAAATGAAGTATGGCCATTCTCACTTCCAAGGAGCATTCCAGTTGTAATTCTTCCAGAACAGATTGTTAGTCCTTTTAGTAGTCCACAGTACTTTCAGCATTCTTCACCAGCACCATAACTCAACAGCATCAATGTTTCTTTGGGCTTCCTTATGCATTGTCCAGCTCTCACATGCATATAAGGTAATTGAAAATATCATGGCTTGGGATTTTACTCTTCAAGGACATATCTTTGCTCTTCAGCACTTGAGAGAGGTCTTTTGCAACAGATTTTCCCAATGGAATCTTTTGATGTCATGACTGCAGCTTCAATTGGCATTGATTGTAGAATCAAGTTATACGATGTCTTTGACAGCTTCAAACTTTTCTCCATTTATCATGATACTGCTTATTGGTCCAGTTGTGAGGATTTTTGTTTTCTTTATATTGAAGAGTAATCCATACTGCAGATTATAATCTTTAATATTCATCAGTAAGTGCTTTGAGTCATCATCATTTTCAGCAAGTGAAGTTGTGTCATCTGCATACATTAGGCTGTTAATGAATGTTCCTCCAATCCTGATGTCATGTTCTTCTCCATATAGTCTAGCTTCTCAGATTATTTGCTCAGCATACAGATTGAATAAGTATGGTGAAAGGATACAACCTTGACACACTCCCTTCCTGATTTAAACCATGCAGTATCCTCTTGTTCTGCTCAAATGACAATCTTCTGGTCTATGAACTGGTTCCTTATGAGTACAATTAAGAGTTCTGGAATTCCCATTCTTTTCAATGCTATCCACAATTCATTATGATCCACAAAATCGAATACCTTTGCATAGTCAATAAAACACAAGTAAACATCTTTCTGGTATTCTTTGCTGAAAGCCAAGATCCATCTGACATCAGCTATGATATTAATCACTCCACATCCCCTTCTGAATCCAGCTTACATTTTTGAAAGTCCTCTGTCGATATACTACTGCCAACATTTTTTAATTATCTTCAGTAAGATTTTACTTGCATGCGATATTAATGATATTGTTCGAGAATTTTCACATTCTGTGGGATCACTACTCTTTGGATTGGGTACCAATATGGATCTCTTCCAGTCAGTTGGCCAGGTAGCTGTCTTCCAAATCTCTTAGCATAGTCAAGTGAGTGCCTCCAGTGTAGCATCTGTTTGTTGAAACATCTCAATGGATATTCCATCAATTCCCAGAGCCTTGTTCTTTGCCAATTCCTTCAGTGCAGCTTCAACTTTTTCCACCAACACCATTGGTTCTTGATCCTATGCCATCTCCTGAAATGGGTGATCATCTACCAATTCTTTTTAGTTTAGTGACTGTGTATTCCATCCATCTTCTTTTGATGTTTCCTGCATCGTTACACATATTGCCCAATTAAACTTTCAATATTGCAATTTGAGGCATAATTTTTTTTCCTCAGATCTTTCAGCTTGAGAAATGCTGAGTGTGCCCTTCCTTTTTGGTTTTCTAACTCCAGGTGTTTGCACATTTGATTATTATAATTAACTTTGTGTTCTAGAGCTGCTCTTTGAAATCTGTTCAGTCTTTTATCTTGTCATTTATTCTGTTTGCTTTAGCTACTCTCTGCTGACAGGCAAGTTTCAGAGTTTCTTCTGACATCCATTTTGGTTTTCTCTTCCTTTCCTGTCTTTAATGACCTCTTGATTTCTTCATGGATGATGGTATTGATGTCACCCCACAATTCCTCTGATTTTCAGTCATTGGTCTTCAATGCATAAAATCTATTCTTTAGATGGCCTCTAAATTCAGGACAGAAATAATCAAGGTCATATATTGGCTCTCATGAACTTCTTTTAATTGTCTTCCGCTTCAACCTGAACTTGCATATGAGCAATTGATGGTCTGTTCCACAGTCAACTCTTGGCCTTGTTTTGGCTGAAGATATTGAGCTTCTCCATTGCCTCTTGCCATAGATGTAGTCAATCTTATTCCTGTGTACTCCATCTGGTGAAACCCATGTGTATAGCTGCCATTCATGTTGCTGATAAAGATATTTGCAATAAATAAGTCATTGGTCTTGCAAAATTGTATCATGTGATGTCCAGAGTTGTTTCTATTACCAAGGCCATATTTTCCCACTGCCAGTGATTCTTCTTTATTTCCAATTTTTGTATTCCAATTTCCAGTGATAATTAATACATCTTGATTGCATGTTTGGTCAATTTCAGACTGCAGAATTTGGCAAAAATCTCATCTTTGGCTTCGGTGGTTGTGCTTAAATTTGAATAGTAGTATTAACAGGTCTTCCTCATAGACATATGGATATTATCCTCTCACTGACAGCACTGTACTTCAGGATAGATCTTGATACATTCTTTGTGATGATGAGTCCCACACATACTTCTTCAATTTGTCATTCCTGGCATAGAAGCATATATGATCATCTGATCCAAAATGGCCAAAACCAGTCCATTTTAGCTCACTAATGCCTAAGATATCAATCTTTATGTGTTCCATTCCATTTTTTTACAATTTTCCTACATTCATACTTCACAAATTCCATATTCTGATTATTAATGGATGTTTGCTGCTGTTTCTTCTCATCTTGAGACATGCCACAGCCACAAAAGGGGGTACCAAAAGCTTTACTCATCCACATCATTAAGTGCTGGTCTACTCTGAGGAGGTAGCCCTTCTCTAGTTGTATTTTCAGTGCTTTCTGACCTGAGGGGCTCATCTTCTGGCATTATATCAGACAATGTTTCAGGGTTATTCATAAAATTTCCAGTACTCTATCAGGCAGTGTTTCACTGCTATTCACAAGGTTATCACTGACCTTTCACTTTAAGACATGGATGGCCTCTTCCTTTTTCAGAGTCTTTCTTAGCCTGGAAGCTCCACTGAAACCTGTCCACCATAGGTAACCCTGGTGGCATTTAAATGACCAGTGGCACAGCATCCAGCTTCACAGTAACACTCAAGCCACCACAGTATAGCAAACTGACAGACAAGTTTTTTTTCCCTTGTTGTTGTTGTTGTTATGTGCCCTCGAGTCAGACCCAACTCATAACAACCCCTCCTTGGGTTTCCAAGGCAGTATCACTACATAAGTAAATTGCCCCATCTTCCTTCCGAGGAGCAGCTGGTAAGTTTGAACAGCCAGCCTTCTAGTTAGCAGTCAAGTACCTTAGACACTATGCTACCAGAACTCTCCTTAGCTGTTCTAAACTGCTCTGCTCATTTCCTGGTCTGCCCCACCCTGCTCCCTTACCCGGCCTGCCCCCAGGGCAAACATTTGCCTTCAGCTGGTCCTGGGGCTGGCTTTCTGCTGCCTGCTTCTGAGGTGCTTCATGCTTGCAAATACTCACCTTACATATAGTAAGCTCTCAATAAATACTTTTTAGACTTAATTTTGGCACATATAAAGTCCATTATAGAAACATGTCATTTCAGATTAGAAGACACTTTAGGAATAATTTAAAATTATTATTTTATTTTATGTTTTAAGAGAAACAGTAACCACAGGGTAAAAGATAGGACAACCCACCTCTGTCCTTACCACCAAGTCAGTGCAACACCACTCTATGGTACAATTTTCTAAACCTCAGGGCCCAACCTGGTCTTGGAAGAATTGATGGATTGACTGAGATGGATTGACTCTGTGGCTGCAACATAGGTTCAATCATAGCAAGGATTGTGTGAATGATGCAGAACAAGGCAGTGTTTCATTCTGTTGTACATAGCATTACCACTGAGTAGGAGCCACCTTGATGGCAGCTAACAACAACAACACTATAACTTTATGAGTGCACTGTCTTTTCCTATCCTTGTCAGAGTAATTTAAGCCTATGGTTTTCTCTATTTCTTGATTTCATTTATTTAATTTTATGTTACATATTTTTTTAAAAATCAAGTATTTGGTGCTGTGTGTGCCTAGATTATATTTGCAATCTTCAGTTCCTCTGTCCATGGACGTCTGCCTTTGCTGTCATCAGCATTAAGTCTGAAGATGTATGGTGGTGGTAGGATGGAGGCGGAGCTTTGTAATACCTGATCTTCTAGTTGTAGGCTGCACTATACAATAGATTGCCTTTAAAAATGAATTTTTGTTGGTAATTTCTAGGGATTTAGAGTAAGAGATGAAACAGGTACATGACCTCAGTTTGCTATCCTAATCTCATTACCCACATTTATTCTTTTGCACATTATAGATCAATAATTTTAACAAGTCTAAGGAATTTAATCAAAGGTTTCAACATTTTTATGTTTATCGGGAGGTGGTTGTATTCCTAAACAATAGTAACAAAAGAACAGCATCCAAAGTAAAAATGGAATATATTTAATTTACAAATTCCAATTTTAAATTCAGGATCTGAACGTAAAAATAAATTTGGTATCTTATTATTTCATAAAAAAGAATATATAGATATGACTATTGATTGCACTATATCTCCTATTTTAAAAAATAAAACTAATGTTTGAAATATTATTCCAAATTTAAATATTTCCAGGCAAGAAGAAGAAAACATGCATTATTGCTTTTCTTTTCCATGAAAATCAAATAATTTTTAATTTATTTGAATTATTTCTGTTTCTTAAAGTCAAACAAAATATTGTGTGGTGAGTTATACAGGCTTCATCTCTAGACTCACCAACTTTAGGCAGAAAAAGTTAAGGGCATTATTTTGTTGTTGTTTGGTGCCATCAATTCGACTCTGAATCATAGCAACCCTGAGTACAACAAAGAGAAACACTTCTGGTAGTGCAACAGCTATGTCAATCCAACTTATTGAGGGCTTTCCCTTTTTTTGCTGACCCTCCACTTTACCAAGCATGACATCCTTCTCCAGGGAATGGTCCATTCTGACAGCATTACCAAAGTAGATGAGACTAAGTCTGGCTATTTTCTATTCTAAGGAGCTCTCTAGCTATATTTCTTCCAGGACAGATTTGTTACTTCTTCTGGCAGTCCATGGTAATATCAGCATTCTTCACCAACACAACCACTCAAAAGAGTCAACTCTTCTTTGATCTTCCTTATTCATTGTTCAGCTTTAAAATGTGTATGAGGTGATTGAACATACCATGGCTTGAGCTAGGCACACCTTAGTTTATAAAGTGACACATTTTTCCTTAGTTTATAAAGTGACACATTTTTTTTTACTTGAAAGGTTTTTTTTCTTTCTTTTTTTTTTAATTTTTTTTTTTTTATTT
>NW_006921791.1:3874934-3880262 GCF_000298275.1 Orycteropus afer afer | reverse complement strand
AGGGGGTGTAGGGTGTAGTATCAAGAAGAATGTCATACCTTTTCAGTCTTGCAGGCCCCGAGTGTCCTTGGGGTTGCTGGAAGGCAGAACGTGTTCTTAAGCCCCAGAAATCTGTGAGAGCACTGTCTCTTTAAATATCCAAAATAGTCAAGCTGCTTTTTAAACCTTCAAAATGGCGGTGACCTCCGGACCGGCAAAAGTCCACAGGTCAGCCCACCTTTCTCTTCAACTTCTCCATTTGTTCCCCAGCCACCGTGCCCAGTCCTCCATGCAGTCCCTGGCTAGCAGGGGGATTATTAGGTTAATTCTTAATTCCTACCACCACAGGAACCTGCAAGAGCACTGTCTCTTTAAATATCAAAACAGTCAAGCCTCTTTTTAAACCTACAAAATGGCGGCACCCTCTGGACCTGCAAAAGTTCACAGCTCAGCCCACCTTCTCCTTCTCCGTTTGTTCCCCAGCCACCGTGCACAGTCCTCCATGCAGTCCCTGGCTAGCAGGGTGATTTTTGGGTTAATTCTTAGGTCCTACCACCACTCGGGAATCTCCAAGCCATCTATGCCATCAGGGTTGCTCAGGTCGCTGCCAGACCGCAGCTCTGTGTGTCTCCTTTTTTGGTATTTTCACACAAATTCTTCTGCTATTTGGGGTTTAGTCCACTTTTGTATCCTTCCCTTCAAGGCTCAGGGATCCAAGATTATCCTCTGTGTCTGTGTTAGTTGATTTCCCTTTTCTTTATTGAAGAGGGTCTGTGCAGTCTTTCTGCCTAGTCCGCCATCTTGCCGGAACGAAGTGACAAATTTTTACTTCTTGACACTTCCAAGAGGTCTTTTGCAGCAGATTTGCCCAGTGCAATAAATTACTGATTTCTTGACTGCTGCATCTATTGCTGTCGATTGTGGATCCAAGTAATATGAAATCTTTGACAACTTCAATCTTTTCTCCATTTATAGTGATGCTGCTTATTGGTCCACTTGTAAGGATTTTTTATTTCTTTATGTTGAGGTATAATCCATAATGAAAACTGCAGTCTTTACTCTTCATCAGTAAATGCTTCAAGTCATCTTCACTTTCAGCAATCAAGGTTGTGTCATCTGTACTTCCCAGGTTGTCAATGAATTAGCCCCTAATTCTGATGCTGTGTTCTTTTTCATGTAGTTCAGCTTCTCGGATTATTTGCTTGGCATAAACATTGCATAAGTATGGTGATAGAATACAACCCCAACATCTAACTTTCCTGATTTTAAAACATGCAGTATCCACTGGTTCTGATAAAATGACAGCCTTCTTGTCTATGTACAGGTTCCTCATGAGCACAACTAAATGTTCTGGAATTCCCGTTCTTCTCAATGTTATCCATAATTTGTCATGATCCACAGACTCGAATGCTTTTGCATAGTCAATAAAACACAAATAAATAACATCTGGAATTCTCTGCTTTCAGCTAAGATCCATCTGACATCAGCAATGATATTCCTCATTCCATGTCCTCTTCTCAATCCACCTTGAATTTCTGGAAGTTCCCTATCAATGTATCATTGCAATCATTTTTGAATTATCTTCAGAAAAATTTTACTTGTGTGTGATATTAATAACATTGTTAGATAACTTCCGCATTCTGTTGGATCACCTTTCTTTGGAAAGGGTACAGATATAGATCTCTTCCAGTTAGTTGGCCAGGCAGCTGTTTTTCAAATTACTTGGCATGGATGACTAAGTGCTTCCAGTGTGGCATCCATTTGTTGAAACATCTTAATGGGTATTCTGTCAATTCCTGGAGCCTTGTTTTTTACCAAATCCTTCAGTGCAGCTTGCACTTCTTCCTTCTATACCATTTGTTCTTGATCATATGCCACCTCTTGAAATAGTTGAACATTGGCCAATTCTGTTTTTGTACAGTGACTCCGTGTGTTCCTTCTTGCTTCTTTTGATGCTTCCTGTATCATTCTATATTTTGCCTACAGAACTTTTCAATATTGGAACTTAAGGCTTGAATGTTTTCTTCACTTCTTTCAGCTTGAGAAATGATGAGCATGTTCTTACCTTTTGGCTTTCTAACTCCAGATCTTTGTATATGTGATTATAATAATTGACTTTGTCTTCTCAAGCTGTCCTTTGAAACCTTCTGTTTAGCTCTTTTATATCGTCATTTCTTCCATTTGCTTTAACTACTCCCCATTCAAGAGCAAATTTCAGAGTCTTTTCTGACATGCATTTTGGTCTTTTCTTCCTTTCCTGTCTTTTTAATGAACTTTTGCTTTCTTCATATTGTGGTATTCTTGATGTCATTCCACAATGACCTGGTTTTGGGTCATCGGTGTTCAATGTGTGAAATCTCTTGTTCAAATTGTCTCTAAATTCAGGTGGGACATAATCAAGGTCATATTTTGATTCTTATGGACTTTTTAAAATTGTCTTCAGCAGCAACTTGAACCTCCATATGAGCAATTGGTGATCTATTCCATAGTCACCTCCTGGTCTTGTTTGCCTGAACCTTCTCCATCACCTCTTTCAATAGGTGAAGTCAGTCTGATTCCTGTGTATTCCATTTGGTGATGTCCATATTTATAGCTGTTATTTATGTTGTTAAAAATGTATTTGCAATGAATAAGTCACTGGTCTTGCAAAATTCTATCATGTAATCTCCAGCATTATTTCTATCATCCAGGCCATATTTTCCAAATAATGGTGATTCTTCTTTGTTTCCAACTTTTGCATTCCAATCACCAGTGATAATCAATTAATCTTGATTTTATGTTTGGTCAATTTCAGACTGCAGAAGGTTGTTGAAATCTTCCACTACATCATCTTTAGCTTTAGGGGTTGGTGTGTAAATTTGAAAAATAATAGTACTACCTAGTCTTCCGGTAGGTATATGGATATTATCCTATCACTGACAGCATTGTACTTCAGGATAGATCTTGAAACATTTTTTGTGATGATGAATGCCATGCCATTCCTCTTCAATTTGTCATTCCAGACACAGTGGATCATATGATTTTCTAATTTAAAATGGCCAAGACCAGTCAATTTCAGCTTAGTAATGCCTAGGATATTGACCTTTATGCATTCCATTTCATTTTTGACAACATCCAATTTTCCTATGTTCATACTTTGTACATTCCATGTTCAAATTGTTAATGGATGTTTGCAACATTTTTTTTCCCATTTTGAGTTGTACCACATCAGCAAGTGGAGGTCCCCAAAGCTTTACTCCACCCACATCATTAAATTTAACTCTACTTTGAGGAGGTAGCTTTTCCCCAGTTGTATTTTGAGTGCCTTTTGTCCTGAGGGGCTCATCTTCCGGGAAAATATCAGAACAATAGTTTCAGGGCTATTCCTAAATTTTTCCAGTGATATACCACACAGTGTTTCATTGTTATTCATGATATTTTCACTGACAAATTATTTCAGAAGTGCATAGCCTCTTCCTTCTTTCAATTCTGTCTTATTCTGGAAGCTCCACTGAAATCTGTCCACCAGAGTGACCCGCTGGTATTTGAAACATCGGTCACATAACCTCCAGCCTCACAGCAACATACAAGCTACTACAGTATGACAAACTGAAAGATGAGTTGTTAATGGTATTTTATAGCAACTGTCATTTGAAAGAAACTATGGATTAAAAATAAGATGGTGTTTACCCACTATATAATAGTTAATTTCTAGGTTATGTTTTTGCATATATACCAGAGAAACACATAGGAGACAACCGGAATATTCATTTTACATAAATATTACACCACTGAGCTCTGGTGGCGTTGTGCCTAAGACATGTAACTGCTAACTACAAGGCTGGTGGTTTAAGCCCACCAGCCACTCCTTGGAAGAAGGTTGGGCATTCTATTTCCATAGTGATACTGCCTCAGAAACCCAAAGAAGGTTTGCTATGAGTCAAATCTGAATCGACAGCAGTGAGTTTTTAGTACTAGGAACAGAATCTAGAATTGAAAGTTAGAGTTTAAAAAAACATCATATCTCTGAAACTTGCACAAGCAAAATCTTCTCTGTTAGATTTTTCCTTTTCATATCTGAAATGACCAGAGCCCCATAGGGCAAAAGTCAGATTATCCCATCTATATGAATAGCAACTTATGAAAAAAGATCAAATATTATGTAGACATCAAAACTTCAATTTGTAATTAGCACTATTAGGTTCAGGAAAAGTCATTTAAATACTATGATTCATGTACTGCCATTGAGTAGGACCTTGCCTCCCAATTCTTTCCTCATTTGTTATCCACACAGTCAGAGGCTGACATTAGGCAATTAAATATTAATTCACTTAGTTATATTATAGCTGATAGAATCCTGTTATAATATACACATGCTCCTGGGGTGGTAATATGTAATGTCACTAAAGGTTCTTAACATGTATTTGTTATTTGATATATAAAAGTTATATTAGTAACTGAAAAAGAGTTGTTTACAATATCTTCCATAGTATATACAATGTCACATAATTAACTACTATTATTGAATTGCCTATTGCTGTTTAGGTGATTCCAGTTCATAGTGACCTTATAGTGCAGAGTACAACTGCCCCACAGGGTTTCCAAAGCTGTAAATATTTTAAAATGCAAACTGCCACATCTTTCTCCTGTGCAGTGGCTGTGTGCACAGTGGCTAATCCCTCCTGACAACATGACCAAAGTAGGTGAGATGAAATCTGGTCATTCTCGTTTCTAAGGAGAATTGCACCTGGACTTCTTCCAGGACAAATTTGCTTGTTCTTCTGGCAGTCCATGGTATTTTCAGTATTCTTTACCAATACGGCAATTCAAAGGCATCAACTCTACTTCGCTCTTCCTTATTAATTGTCCAGTTTTCACACATATATGAAGTTATTGAAAAGACAATTGCTTGGGTCAGACACACCTTAATCTTCAAATTGACTTCTTTGCTCCGTAACACTTTAAAGGTGTCTTTTGAAGTAGATTTGCCTGTTGCAATAAGATATTTGATATCTTGACAAATGGAAGCAGCTGTTAAGAAATCAGATGATATATTGCACTGGGCAAATATGTTACAAAAGACCTATCTAAAGTGCTGGAGAGCAAAGATGTCTCTTTTAAGAATAAGGTGCACCTGACCCAAGGCATGGTATTTTCAATCATCTCATATGCATGTGAAAGCTGGACAATTAATAGGGAAGACTGAAGAAGAATTGATGCTTTTGAGTTGAGGTGTTGGTGAAGAATACTGGAAGTACTGTGGGCTGCCAGAAGAACTAACAAATCTGTCCTGGAAGAAGAACAGCCAGAATGCTCCTCGGAAGTAAGAATGGCCAGACTTATCACATCTACTTTGGTCATGTTGTCAGA
>NW_006921791.1:3873594-3874834 GCF_000298275.1 Orycteropus afer afer | reverse complement strand
CCCTAGAGAAGTGTATCATGGTTGGTAAAGTGGAAGTTTCAACACAAAAGGGGAAGGCTCTCAACCAGATGGATTGACACAGTGGCTGCAACAGTGGGTTCAGGTACAGCCAGGATTGTGAGGCTGGCACAGGACTGGGCAGTGTTTCATTGTGTTGTACATAAGGTTGCTATGAGTCAGAGCCACCTCGAAGGCACCTAACAACAGCAATTCCATGAGCACTGATTATGGATCCAAGACAAATGAAATCCCTGGAATTTCAATCTTTTCTCCATTTATTGTAAATGCATTATTCCTTTATTCTGTTCTAATGACTATCTCTTAGTTTATGTACAGGTTTCTTATGAGCACAAGTAGTATTCCTGAATTCCCATTCTTCACGATGTTATGCATAATTTGTCTTGATCCACACAAATACTTTTGCATATTCAATGAAACACTAGTAAACATCTTTGTTTTATTCTCTACTTTCAGCCAAAATCCATCCCATCACAATAATATCCCTCATTCCACTTCTTCTTCTGAATCCAGCTTTAATTTCTAACCGTTCTCTGTAGATGTACCAATAAAACCATATTTGAAATATTTTCAGTAAAATTTTATTTATGTATGATAATGATATTGTTTGATAATTTCTAAATTGTTTTGGATCACCTCTCTTTGGAATGGGAACAGACATAGATCTATTCTAATTGCTTGGTCAGTTATCTGTCTTCCAAACTTCTTGGCATTGGTGAGTGAGCACTTCCAACATTGCAAACATTTGTTGAAACATCTCAGTTGGTATCCTACCAATTCCTGGAACTTTGTTTTCCACAATGCCTTCAGTGCAGCATGGCATTCTTTCTTAAACATTATCTGTTCTACCTCCTGAAATGTTTGAATGTCAAACGATTCTTTTGGGTACAATGACGGTGTATTCCCACAATCATTTTTTGATGCTTCTTCTGCCATTCATTATTTTACTCATAGAATCCTTCAGAATTGCAAATTATGGTTTGAATTTTTCCTTCTATTCTTTCATATTGAAAAATGTCAAGCATATTCTTCTCTTTCTGGGTTCTAACTCCAGGTCGTCACATATTTCATTAAAATATTTTACTTTGTCTACTCAAACCACCCTTTGAAATAATCTCTTCATTTCTTTTACTTTATTTCCTGCATCAATTTTAGCTAGTCTATACTTAATAATTATCACTGGTGACTGGAATGCAAAAGTTGGAAACAAAGAAGAAGCACC
>NW_006921791.1:3846258-3871099 GCF_000298275.1 Orycteropus afer afer | reverse complement strand
CGGGATCGGGCAGTGTTTCGTGCTGCTGTGCATGGGGTCGCTATGAGTCGGAAACGACTCAACGACACTGAACAACACAACAACAACATACTTAATAGCAAGGTTTAGAGTTTGTTCTGACATCCATTTTGGTTTCATATTTCTTCTCTGTCCTTTTAATGACCTTCTGCTTTCTTTATGCATGTTGTCCTTGATGTCGTCCCACAACTCATCTGTTCTTTGTTTATTGGTGTTCATTGTGTTGAATCCATTCTTCAGTTATTCTTGTTGTTGTTAGGTGTCATCAACTCAGCTCTGGCTCATAGCAACTCTATGTACAACAGAATGAAATACTGCCCAGTCCTGTGCCAGCTTCACAATCATTGCTATACCTGAGCCCATCGTTACAGTCACTGAGTCAATCCATCTCATTGAGGGTCTTATCCTTTTTCATTGACCCTCAACTTTACCAAGCATGATATCCTTCTCCAAGGAATGGTCCCTTCTGACAATATTACCAAAGTAGATGAGATGAAGTCTTGCCATTCATGCTTCCAAGGAGAATTCTGGCTGTGTTTCCTCCAGGACAGATTTGTTAGTTCTTCTGGAAGTCCATGATACTTTCAGTATTCTTCTCCAACATCACACTCAAAAGCGTCAACTCTTCTTTAGTCTTCCATATTCTTTGTCCAGCTTTCACAGGCATTTGAGGTGATTGAAAATACCATGACTTATGTTAGGTGCACCTTTGTCATCAAAGGGACATCTTTGCTCTTCAGCACTTTAAAGAGGTCTTTTGCAGCAGATTTTCCCAGTGCAATACATGGCCTGATTTCTTGACTGCTGCTTCCATTGGTGTTGATTGTGAAACCAAGTAATATGAAATCTTTGACAACTTCAATAGTTTCCCCATTTATCATGATGCTGCTTATTGGTCCACTTGTGAGGATTTTCATTTCTTTATGCTGAGATGCAATCCATACTGCAGATTGGTATCTTTCATCTTCATCAATAAGTGCTTCAAGTCACCTTCCCTTTTATCAAGCAAGGTTGTGTCATCTGCATATCACAAGTTGTTAATGAGTCTCCATCTAAACCTGTTGCCACGCTTTTCTTCATATAGTCCAGGTTCTCAGATTATTTGATCAGCATACAGATCGAATAAGTATGGAGAAATGATACAACCATGAAGCACTCCTCTCCTGATTTTAAATCATGCAGTAGCCCCTTGTTCTGCTTGAATGGCAGCCTCCTTGTCTATGTTCAGGTTGCTCATGAGTACAATTAAGTGTTCTGGAATTCCCATACTTCTCAATGTCATGCATAATTTGCTATGATCCACACAATCAAATGCTTTTGGATCATCAATAAAACACAAGTGAACATTTTTCTGGTATTTGCTTTCAGCTAAGATCCATCTGACATCAGCAATTACATCCCTCATTCCACATCCTCTTCTGAATCCTGATTGCATTTCTGAAAGTTCTCTGTTAATATACTGCTGCAACCATTTTTTTTTTTTTAATTATCTTCAGCAAGATTTTACTTGTGTGTGATATTAATGACATTGTCTGATAATTTCCACATTCTGTGGGATCACATTTCTTTGGTACAAATATGGAGCTCTTCCAGTCAGTTGCCCAAGTAGCTGTCTTTCAAATTTCTTGACATAGTCGAGTGAGTGCCTACAGCATGGCATCCATTTGTTGGCATACCCAGTATGAGATATTGAACACCAATGACTGAAGAACAGATGAGTGGGTATTCTGTCGATTCCTGGAGCCTTGTTCTACACTGTTTCCTTCAGTGAAGCCTCTACTTTTTCCTTCAATATCATTGGTTCTTGATCATATGCTACCTCCTGAAATGGATGAACATCAACCATTTATTTTTGGTACAGTGACGCTATGCATTCCTTCCATCTTCTTTTGATGTTTCCTCCTTCATTCAATATTTTGCTCATAGTCTTTCAATATTACAACTCAAGGCTTGAAATTTTCTCTGGTTATTTCAGCTTGAGAAATGCTGAGCATGTTCTTCCCTGTATGGTTTTCTAACTCCAGGTCTTTGCACATTTCATTATAGTAATTGATTTTGTCTTCTTGAGCTGTTCTTTGTAATGTTCTGTTCAACTCTTTTATCTTGACATTTCTTCCCTTTGCTTTAGCTACTCTCCATTCAAGGGCAAGTTTCAGAGTCTTTTCTGACGTTTATTTTGGTCTATTCTTCTTTTCCTGTCTTTTAAATGACCTTTTGCTTTCTTCATGATTGATGTTCTTGATGTTATCCCACAACTCATCTGTTCTTCGGTCATTGGTGCACAATGCATAAAATATATTCTTTTGATGGTCTCTAAATTCAGGAGAGATGTAATAAAAGTCATCTCTTGACTCACGTGGACTTGTTTCAATTGTCTTCATCTTCAGCTTGACCTTGTATATGAGTAGTTGGTGGTCTGCTCCACAGTCAGGCCTTGTTTCGGCTTGAGATACTGAGATTCTCCACTGTCTCTTTCCACAGATGTAGTCAATATGATTCCTGTGGACTCCATCTGGTGAATTTCACATTTATAACTGTCTTTTATGTTGTTGACCAAAGGTATTTACGATGAATAAATCATTAGTCTTCAAAATTCTACCATTTGATCCTCGGCATCATTTCTATCACAAAGATCATATTTTCCAACTACCAATGATTCTTCATTGTTTCCGACTTTTGCATTCCAATTACCTGTAATAATCAACACATCTTGATTTCGTGTTTTGTCAATTTCAGACTTCAGAAGTTGGTAAAAATCTTCAATTTCCTTGGCTTTGGCTTTGGTGTTTGGTGCATAAATTTGAGTAATAGTAGCATTAACTCATCTTCTTTGTAGGTTTATGGATATTATCCTACTATTGACTGAATTTTACTTCAGCATAGATCTTGAAATATTCTTTGTGATGATGATTGCTATGCCATTCCTCTTCTGTCATTCCCTGCATAGTAGATCATATGGTTGTATGATTCAAAATGGCACAAACCAGTCCATTTCAGTTCACTAGTGCCTAGGATATTGATCTTTATGGGTCCCACTTCATTTTTGACAACTTTCAATTTTCCTAGATTCATATTTTATAGATTCCATGTTCCAATTATTAATAGCTGTTTGCAGCTGTTTCTCCTCATTTTGAGTTGTGCCACATCAGCAAATGGAGGTCCCAAAAGCTTTACTCCTCCACATCGTTAAGTTTAACTCTACTCTGTGCAGGCAGCTGTTCTCCACTTGTATTTTTAGTGCCTTCCAACCTGAGCATCTTATGTTCCAGCATTATATCAAACAACGTTTGGATTGTTGGGGCTATTTTCAGTAATATATCAGACAGTCTTTCACTGCTATTCATAAGGTTTTCAGTCACCAATTCTTTGAGAAGTGGACAGCCTCTTCCTTTTTCTGAGTATGTCTTAGTCTGGAAGCTCCACTGAAACCTGTCCAGCACAGTGACCCTGCTGGTATTTGAAATACTGGTGGCATAGGCTCTAGCCTCACAGCAGCATGCAAACGACTATAGTATGACAAACTCCCATATGACTGGTGGCTATTCTTGAGATTGTCTCTAAATTCAGGTGGGTTATACTCAAGGTCATTGCTTGGCTCTTGTGGACTTGTTTTAATTTTCTTCAACTTCACCTTGAGTTTGCATATGAGGAATTAATGGTCCATTCCTCAGTCCACCCCTGGCCTTGTTCTGACTAATGATATTGAGGTTCTCCATCATCTCTTTCCACAGACATAACCGATTTCATTCCTCTTTATTCCATCTGGCAGGGTCCACATGTGTGGTTGCTATTTATGTTGTTCAAAAAAGATATTTGCAATGTTTATGTCATTGATATTGCAAAATTCTATCATAGATTTCTAGCATAGTTTCTATCACTAAGGCCATATTTTCCAATTACTGATCCTTCTCTTTTGTTTCCAACTTCCACATTGTAATCACCAGAAATTATCAATGCATTTTGATTGCATATCTGATCAATCTCAGACTGCAGAAGTTAGAATTTTTTTCATTTTCTTAATATTTTGTTTTAATTTTCAGTGGGTAAGTTGAATTATATTTCTCCTAATTGATCATCCTTGTATGGGTATGGATATCATCTTATCTCTGACATCACTGCACTTCAGAATAGATCACCAAATGTATTTTGGATGATGAATGCGGCATCATTATTCTTCAATTTGTCATTCCTGGCATGGGAGACCATATGGTTGTCTGATTTTTTAAAAATCTAGATAATTAGGAACACCGTTATCAAATTTCCATGGAATCCAGTTAAAGGGAGGGAGACAGGTCCCACCCCAAGCAGCAGGAAGCAGGGGAAAAGCTGAGGATGAGACAGAGCCTTGGGACCCAGGTAAGAGGAGGGAGATAGGCTCCACCCCAAAAGCAGGAAGTAGGGGAAAGCCGGGTATGAGACAGAGCTGCAGATCTGGATAAGGGGAGGGCAGTGAGGCTTCAAACAGCTAAGGGAGAAAAACTTGTCTGTCAGTTTGTCTTACTGTGGTGGCTTGGGTGTTGCTGTGAGGCTTGAGGATGTGCCACTGGTGTCTCAAACTCCAGCAGAGTTGCACATGATACACAGGTTTCAACACAGCTCATAGACTAAGGCAGACTAGGAAGAAGGAAGAAGCCATCCACTGCTCAAAAATTTGGCCAGGGAAAACCTTATGAATAGCAGAGAAACACTGTTTGATACATTACTAAGCAACTTTATGAATAGCCCGGGGACCAATACAGTACAGGAAGATGACCCCCTTAGGTCAAAAGGCACTCAATATATGACTTGGAAAAAGCTGTCTCATCAGAGTAGAACCAACCTTAATGATATATAAAAAGTAAAGTTTTCGGGACCTCCATTTGCTCACATGGCACAACTCAAATTGAGGAGAAAAAGCTACAAATGTCCATTAATAATCAGAACAAGGAATGTATCAAGTATGAATCTAGGAAAATTGGAAGTTGTCAAAAACAAAATGGAACACATAAAGATTGATATCTTAGGCATTAGTGAGCCAAAATGGACCAGTTTTGGCCATTTTGAATGAGACAACAATATGATCTTTTATGCCGGGAATCACAATTTGAAGAGTAATGGCATGACACTCATCATCACAAAGGATGTTTCAAGATCTGTCCTGAAGTACAATGCTGTCAGTGATAGGATAATATCCATACACCTCCAAGGAAGATGAGTTCATTATTCATTATTATTCATTATTATTCAAATGTATGCACCAACCACTAAAGTCAAAAATGAGGAAATTAAAGATATTTCCCAACTTCTGCAGTCTGAAATTGACCAAACATGCAGTCAAAATGTGCTGATTATCACTGGTGACTGGAATGCAAAATTGGGAAACAAAGAAGAGTCACTGGTAATTGGAAAATTTGTCCTTGGTGACAGAACTAATGCTGGAGACCACATGACAGAATTTTGCAAGACTATTCATTATGAATACCATTTTTCAACAACACAAATGGTGGCTTTACATGTGGACTTCACCAGACAGAGCACACAGGCATCAGATTGACTACATCTGTGACAAGAGGCGATGGAAAACTCAATATCTTCAGCCAAAACAAGGTCAGGAGCTGATTGTGGAACAGGCCATCAACTGCTAATATGCAAGCTCAACTTGAAGTGCAAGACAATTAAAACAAGTCCAGAAGAGCCAAAATATGACCTTGAATATATCCCTCCTGAATTTAAAGACTACTTAAAGAATAGATTTGAACATTGAAAAAGCATTGAACACCAATGACAAAAAAACAGAAGAATTATGGGATGACATCAAGACCACCATCCATGAAGAAAGCAAGAGGTCATTAAAAAGACAGGGCAGGAAGAAAAGACCAAGATGGATGTCAGAAGAGACTCTGAAACTCGTCCCTGAATGAAGAGTAGCTAAAGGAAATGGAAGAAATGACAAGAGAGTTGAATAGAAGATTTCAAAGAGCAGCGAACAGACAAAGCCAATTACTATAATGAAATGTGCAGTCTTGGAGTTAGAAAATCAAAAGAGAAGAACATGCTCAGCATTTCACAAGCTGAAAGAACTGAGGAGGAAATTTAAGCCTCAAGTTGCAATGTTGAGAGATTCTCTGGGCAAAATATTGAATGGTGCAGGAAGCATCAAAAGAAGATGGAAAGAATAGACAGAGTCTCTGTACCAAAATGAATTGATCAACGTTCATCCATTTCAGGAGGTGGCATATGATCACAAACCAATGTTATTGAAGGAAAAAGTTGAAGCTGCACTGAAGGAATTGGTGAAGAACAAGGCAAAGAACAGGAATTGGTGGAATACGCATTGAGATGTCCCAAAAAACAGATGCCCCACTGGAGGCACTTACTTGGCTATGCCAAGAAATTTGGAAGACAGCTACTTGGCCAACTGACTGGAAGAGATCTATATTTATATCCATTACAAAGAAAGGTGATCCCACACAATTTGGAAATTATCTAACAATATCATTAATATAGCATGCAAGTAAAATCTTACAGAAGATAATTCAAAAGTGGTTGCAGCAGTATATTGACAGAGAACTTCCAGAAATGCAAGCTGGATTCAGAAGAGGATGTGGAATGAGGGATATCATTGCTGATGTCAGATGGGTCTTGGCTCAAGTCAAAGAATACCATAAAGATGTTTCCTTGTGTTTTTTTGACTATGCAAAAAGCATTTGATTGTATGGATCATAACCAATTATGTGTAACATTGTGAAGAATGGGAATTCCAGAACACTTAATTGTACTCATGAGGAACCTGTACATAAACCAGGAGGCTGTCATTCGAACAGAAAAAGAGGACAGTATGGTTTAAAATCAAAAAGGGAGTGCATTAGAGTTGTATCCTTTCACCAAACTTATTCAATCTATATGCTGACAAATAATCTGAGAAGCTGGACTACCTGATGAAGAATGTGGCATCAGGATTGGAAGGAGAATCATTAACAACCTGTAATATCAAAGCTGAGAACACAACTTTGCTTGCTGAAAGTCATGATGACTTGCAGCACTTACTGATGAAGGTTGAAGAATATAGTCTGCAGTGTGGACTACATTTCACTATAAAGAAAACAAAAATCCTCACAACTGGACCTATGAGCAGCATCACCATAAATGTAGAAAAGATTGAAGTTGTCAAAGACTTCACATTGCTTGGTTCTACAATAGATGCCAAGGGAAACTGCATTCAGGACATCACGCGATGAGTAGCACTTGGCAAATTGGCTTCAAATGATCTCTTTCAAGTGGTGAAGAGCAAAGATTTCTCCTTGAGGACTAAGGTACAGCTGATACAAGCCTTGGTATTTTCAATCACCTCATATGCATGTAAGAGCTGGACAATGAATAAGGAAGACTGAGGAAGAGTTGATGCTTTTGAGTTGTGCTGCTGGTAAAGAATGCTGAAAGTGCCATGGACTGCTAAAATATCTAACAAATCTGTCCAGGAGGAAGTGTGGCAGGAATTCCCTTTGGAAGCAAGAAAGGCCAGACTTCATCTCACTTACTTTAGTCATGTTGTCAAAAGGCACCATTCCATGGAGAAGGATTTCATGCTTGGTAAGGTCTAGGAAAGAGGAGAAGGCCCCAACAAGATGGATTGACACAATGGCTTTGGTGATGGGCTCAAGTATAACAAAGATCATGGAGCTGGTGTGGGAGAGGGCAGTGTTTCATTTTGGCTGTGCATAGCGTCACTATGAATTGGAGACAACTCAACAGCCCCTAACAACAACAACATTACCAAAATCCTGTCTTGGAGGAAGTACAGCCAAAATCCTCCTTGATTTGAAGATGGTAGGACTTTGTCCCATGTATTTTGTCCATGTTATCAGGAGGGACCAATCTTGGAGAAGGACTTCATGTGTGGTAAAATGGAAGGTCAGCAAAAAGAGGAAAGCCCTCAAAGAAATGAATTGACACAGGATTGAAACACTGGGCTCAAACATAGCAATGACTTTAAGGATGGAGCAGACAGAACAGGGCAGTGTTTTGCTCCATTGTACTTCTTTCAAGTACAATGATTGATCACTTTGAGTCAGAACTAACTTGACAGCACTTAACAACATTATTAAGAGAAGAAAATTTATGAAGGAACTTAGAATAAACACAATTGTAGAACAAAATCCAACAAAAGGTTAACTCCAAGAAATTTTTTAAAAGCACATTTTCAAAATCTGACCACATACAAGGCCACAGGGAAAAAGCTAAATCTCAAAAAATTATATAAAGCAGAAAAAAATCTCATATTTTCTTGATCAATATATTAAATAAAAAGGAAACATAAAAAGGCAAAACAAAAATAGTAAGTTGGAAATTAAATGACATGTGCTAAGGTGTAAATCAAAATACAAATCACAATTATTTAGAAATGAATTATAATGAAAGTATTACAACTCAAAATCTACATGGTACTGCTAAAGCAGTACTAAATTTTTTTATTCTGGATTACATTTATTAGGATATTAGAGACTTAAAAAATAAGTTACATATTAAATTCAATGAACCGGGAAAAATAAGGAGACAATGTCTCAATAAAGATATTAGTATGAATTAAATACTAAAAAAAGACCAAAAAATGTTGAAATTAAGCAAATTTCATCAATAAAATCAAAGTCTTATTTTATGAAACAAGCAGAAAAATTATTACAGATTATTTTTAAAATCTGATAAAAAAGATATAAAAATTTCAATGAAAAAAATATTAAGAATGCCACCAAAGATATTGCAAGTGTAATTGTGTGGTTTAAAAATAATTATAAAAGAATATATTATGAAACTTAGTAACACATCAGCTAGAAAATTTAGGGGTATGGTTATTTTTTAAGAAAAGTCACTATGCCAAAGTTGACTCAAGAATAAATTAAAAATATAAATATAATTAATCACAGAGATAAAACGAAATAGTGAATCATCATCATCATCATCATCACCTTTATCACCACCCAACTAACTACTGCAGCCTAAAAAAAATTGTCAGACTGAAACACTTATTCATAACTTTAAAGATGAGACAATTCAAATTCTAGAAAACTATTCCCAGTGTGTGAAAGCCAAAAAGAAAAAAAAAAAAATTTCAAAAAATTATATATGGAGTTAAAAAACCTTGATACTAAAACTAGACAATGATAACACAAAGCTAGCTAAAGAACAATTGTGCTTATGCACATCAATGCAAAAATATGAAATAAAAAAATAGCAAACAGACTACAGGAGTGTATTCATGGAATATAATATTGTGAAAAAGGAACCTTTCCAAGTATTAAAGAAACATTACATTTATAAAATCACTTCATGGTCATTATTGCAAATCTATTCCTCCTCAGGAAATTACTGAAGAAAAACAACACAATCATTTTAATAATGCAATGTTATTAATGTATTAGATACAATTCAACATCTGAGAAATTATCTTAAACTAAAACAAAACAAAATAAAACAAAAAAACCAAATTCACTGCCATTGAGTGGTTTCAGACTCACAGCAACCCCTCATTGGCTTTCTGAGGTGGTATCTCTATAGAAGTAGATTGCCCAATCTTCTTTCTGAGGAGAGGCTGGTAGGTTTGAACCTCCAGTCTTCTGGTTAGCAGTCAAAAGAAAATAGCCTTTATTTGTTACAGGGTATCTGCCAGAATAACCAATAACCAATAAGCAGCATCATGATAAAGAGAGAAAATATTGATGTTCTCAATGATTTCATTTTACTTAAATTCACAATCAATGCCATGGTAACAGCAGTAAAATAGTCTGAAAAAGACCTCTCTAAAGCATTAAAAAGCAAATATGTCACTTTGAGGATTAATATGTGCCTGACCCAAGCCAAGTTATTTTCAGTTGCCTCATATGCATGTAAAAGCTGGGTAGTGAATGATGAAGACCTAAAAAGAATTGATGCCTTTGAAATATGGCATTTGTGAAGAATATTGAATATACCATAGATTGTTAGAAGAATCAGCAAATCTGTCTTGGAAGAAGTACAGCCAGGAATACTTCTTAGAAGCAAGAATGGTGAGATATCATCTCACATACTTCAGGGAAGAACAGAACAATTAGAAAGGAACTCAACAAAGGTACAGAAGATCTAAACAACACATTCAACCAACCTGACTCATAGATGTATACAGAACACTCCACCTAACAACAGCACTATATACATTTTTTTTTCCAGCACAAAAGGAGCATTCTCCAGAATAGACCATACATTAGGTCACAAAGCAAGCCTCAATAAGCTTAAAAGCATTGGAATACTAAACACTGTCTTTTCAAGTCACTGTGAATATGAAATTAGAAATCAACAATCTTAACATCATGGAAACAAACAGACATGGAAACTGAATGACACCCTAATAAAAACTACTGGGTAATAGAATAAATTAAAAAAATGCAATTAAAAAAAATCTTTGAATAAAATGAGAATGAAAGCATAATATATGAAAAGCTTTGGGACACAGCGAAAGCTTTTTTCAGAGGACAATTTACAATAATAAATACACACATCAAAAAAGGAAAAAGAGCCAGAATCAACACCCTAACCCAATATCTCCAATAATCAGAGGGGAAAAAAAAAAAAAAAACATGAAAAGGCTATAGTCACTAGAAGAAAGGAAAAATAAAGATTCTAGCAGAAAGAAATGAAATAGAAAATAGAAAAATAATAGAAAGACTCAAAAGACTAGAAGTTGGTCCTCTGAAAGATAAAATTAAGAAACTTAACAAAATTAACAAAAGAAAAGAAAGTGAAGATGTGAACAACATGAATAAGAAACAAAATAGGTGGTGGTACAACAGAAATAACTGAGAAAAAATATATCAGAATACTATGAAGAATTGTACTCCAACCAACTTGAAAAGCTAGGAAATATGGAAGAATTTCTAGAGACACATTACCCACTGAAGCTAACACAATCACAGGTAGAAATTTTGAACAGAAAAAATGAAATTGAACAGGTCAGGAAAAAGAAAAACTCCCCAAAATAAAAAAATGTCCTGGCCGAGATGGCGTCACTGGCAAATTCTACAAAACATTTAGAGAAGAGCTGACACAAATTCTACTTAAATTATTGCAAAATACAGGAAAAGATGAAATATTCCCAAACTCTTTCTATGAAGAAATAATAATGCTGATATCAAAACTAGACAAAGAGAGAACTAAAAAAGAAAATCATAGAGTAATAGCCCTCAGGAAAATAGATGCAATAATTCTTAGCAAAACCTTAACCAATAAAATACAACAACATATATAAAAAAAAATCATGAACAAGTGGGATTGATACCAAGGATAACTCAATATTAGAAAAACAAACAACATAATAGAGCACTTAAATAAAATAAAGGATAAAAAACCACATGATCACATTACTAAATTCAGGGAGAAAAAAAAAAAAAAACATTTGACAAAATCCAATATCTATTTCTGACAAAAATGATGAGCAAAATAGGAATAAAAAGGGGTATTCCTCAACATAATTAAAGGCATATACAAAAAAGTAATGGCCAATATTATTCTCAGTAGAGAGATACTGAAAACACTCTCCCTGCAAATGGAAATCAGACAAGGATGCCCTTTATCACTACTCATATACAATATTTTTTGGCAATCCTAGCCAGAGCAATAAACCAAGAAAGGAAAATAAAAGACATGCAAATAAGCAAAGAACACTATCACTATTTGCAGATGTGAGGATGGCAGGACCAGGTAGTGTTTTGTTCTGTAGTACATAGGGTCACTATGAGTCAGAGCTGACTGATGGCATCTAACAACAATATCATTTGCATATGATATAACCCTGTATATGGAAAATTATAGAGATTCAACAAGAAAACTACTGGAACTAATAGAAAGCTTCAGCAGAGGGGCTAGGTACAAGAGCAACATACAAAAATCAGTTAAGTTTCTCTACACTAACAAAGATAACTCTGATAAGGAGATCAGAAAAAAATAAATATCATTTACAATAGCCACCCAAAAAATGAGGTACTTAGGAATAAATTTAACCACAGATAAAAAAGACCTATACAAAGAAAACTACAAAACACTACTACAAGAAATCAAAAGAGACATACATAAATGAAGAATGTACCATACTCATAGACAGGAAGACTTAATTAACATCATGAAAATATCAACACTACCTAAAACAATCTACAGATATGGAATCCTGATCCAGATTCCCTCATCATTCTTTAAAGAGATAGAAAAACTAATCACAAAATTTATACAGAAAGAAAGGAGACCTGGATAAGCAAAGCACTACTAAGAAAGAACAAAGAGGTCTCACATTCCCCAATCTCAGTACCTCATAAACAGCTAGGGTAGTCTAAACAGCCTGGTACTAGTACAACAGCCACATAGATCAATGGAACAGAATTGAGAACCCAGAAGTAAATCCATCCACCTATGGACAGCTGATCTTTGACAAAAAAAATGAATTAGGATTCCTGTCTCTGACCAGATAGAAAAACTAACTCAAGAAGGATCAGAGATCTAAATCTGAAACCTAAAACCATAAAGAGAAAACTAAGGAGCTTAATGCGTGGCATAAATACACTAACAAACATAACTGGAGCATGAACAACAGAAGACAAATTAGATGACAGGGAAATCCTGTAAATTAAATATTTATGTGCATCTAAAGACTCCACCAAAAAAGTAAAGAAAGAACTTACAGACTGGGAAAATAAGTTTGCAACAATATGTAAGACAAGGGACTGATCACTAAAATTGATAGAAAACTTCAAAACCTCAATAACAGAAAGACAAACAACCCAATTTTAAAATGGGCAGAGGACATGAACAGACAATACAGCAAAGAAGACATTCAGGTAACCAAAAAACATATGAACAAATGCTTGTGATTATTGCCAATTGTTGTTGTTAGGTGCCATCAAGTCAGTTCTGACTCATAGTGATGCACAACAGAATGAAACATTGGCCAGTCCTGCATCACTTTCAGTCATTGCTATGTTTGAGCCTATTGTAGCAGCCACTGTGTCAATCCATTTCTTTGAGGGTCTCCTCACTTTTCTCTGACCCTCTACTTTTCCTAGTATGATGTCCTTCTCCAGTGGCTGGTCCTGCTTATAGTATGTCCAAAGTATGTGACACAGTCTCACCATCCTCACTTATAAGGTGCATTCTGGCTGTACTTCTTCCAAATCAGATTTTTTTTTTATTATTCTGAAAGTCCATGGTATATTTAATATTCTTCATCACCCCATAATTCAAAGACATCAATTCTCTGATCTTCCTTATTCATCATCCAACTTTCACATGCACAGGAGACAACGGAAATACTATGGCTTGGATCACCCTAGTCTTCAAAGTGACATCTTTGTTCTTGAACACTTTAAAGAAGTCTTTTGCAGCAGATTTGCCCAATGCAATACATTGATTTTTTGATAGCCACTTCCATGGACATTGATTGTGGATCCAAGTAAAATGACATCCTTGACAACTTCAATCTTTTCTCTGTTTATCATAATATTCCTTATTTGTACAGGTGTGAGGATATTTGTTTCATTTATGTTGGTGTGTAATCCATATTGAAGGCTATAGAAATTGTTCATCAGTAAGTGGGTCAAGTCCTCTTCCCTTTCAGCAAATGAAGTAGTGCCATCTGGATATCACTGGATGTTAATGAGTCTTCCTTCAATTCTTATGCCAGGTTATTCTTCATATGGCCCAACTTCTCTGATTATTTGCTCAGCATACACACTGAATAAGTACGGTGAAAGAATACAACCCTGACATACACCTTTCTTGATTTTCACCTATGCAGTAATCCCTTGTTCTTTTCAAATTAATATCTCTTGGTCTGTGTACAGATTCTTTGTGAGCACATTGCAAATTCCCATTCTTCCTAATGTTATCTATAACATTATTATCCAAACTCTAATGACTTTTCATAATCAATAACACACAGGAAAACATATTTTTGGTATTTTCTGCTTTCAAATCAAGATCCATCTGACATCAGCAATTAAATCCCTCATTCCACATTCTCTTCTGGATTCAGCTTGGATTTCTGTAACTTCCATGTTGATGTACTTCTACAATTATTTTTTAATTAACTTCAGCAAAATTTTACTTGTAGTTGATATTAATGACATTCTTTTATAATTTCCAGAAAGTGGAAAGGTGACTAAGGAAAAATCACCTTTCTTTGGTATGGGAACAAATATGGATTTCTCCCTCTCAGTTGACCAGATAGCTGTCCTCCAAATTACTTGCCATAGATAAGTGATCACTTCCAATTTTGCATTCGTTTGCCTAAATATTTCAATTGTTACGCCATCAATTCAAGGAGTCTTCATACCTAGCTCTGGTGGTGTAGAGCCTAAGGCATTTGATTGCTAACCAGAAGTCTGGTAGTCCAAACCCACCAGCCACTCCTCAGAAGGAAGAATGGGCAATCGACATCCGTAATGATGGAGCCTTGGAAACCCAAGGAGGGGTTGCTATGAGTCGGAATCAATTCAAAAGCAGTGAGTTTGTTTGTTTGTTGTTCTTCACCAATGTCTTCAGTGCAGTTTGGACTTCTTCCTTCGATACCAGAGCCTTTTGATTACATGCTATCTCCTGAAATTGACCAATTATTTTTGGTACAGTGATTCTGTGTATTCCTTCCATGCTATTTTGATGTTTCCTGGGACATCCAAAATTTTGCTGGTAGAATTCTTCAATATCACAACTTGAAGTTTGAGTTTTTTCCTCAGTTCTTTCAAATTGACAGCTTCTGAGGATTTTATTCCCTTTTGGTGTTCTCACTTCACTTCTTTGCTCATTTTATTACAATACTTTAGTTTGTCTTCTCAAGCCACCCTTTGAAATCTTCTGTTCAGTTTTTTTACTTTCTTCATTTCTTCCTATCCTGTTAGCTCTTCTGGGATCAAGAGAAAGCTTGACAGTCTCCTCTGGTATGCATTTTGACTTTTCCTCCTTTCCTGTCTTTTTAATGACCTTTTGGTTTAATCACGTGTGATATACTGTTATTAGCCACTGGTCATCTGGTCTTTGGCATTGGTGTTCAATGCATCAAATCTATTTTTCAGATGGTCTCTAAATCCAGGTAGGATATACAAAAGTTTGTAGTTTGGATCTCATGGGCTTGTTTTCATTTTCTTTAGCTCCAACTTCAGCTTACATAGGAGCAACTGATGGTCTGTTCTAGAGTGGGCCCCTGGGCTTGTTCTTACTGATGATACTGAGCTTCTCCATCATCTCTTTCCACAGATGTAATCGATTTGATTATTGCATATTCTATCAGTGAGTTCCATATATATGTTGTTGTTGTTAGACAGTATCAATTTGGTTTTGCCTCATAGTAACCCTACGTACAACAGAATGAAACTCTGCCTGGTCAAGGGCCATCCTCATAATCCTAGTTAAGCCTGAGCCCATCATTGCAGCCACTGTGTCAATCCGTCTTGCTGAAGGTCTTCCCCTTCTTTACTAGCTCTCTATTTTGCCAAGCATGATATCCTTCTCCAGAGAATGGTACCTTCTGACAACATGACCGAAGTAAGTGAGACCAAGTCTGGCGGTTCTCACTTCACAGGAAAATTCTGGCTGCCCTTTGTTCAGATCAGATTTGATCATTCTTCTGGAAGTCCACAGTATTTTCAGTACTGTCCATCAACACCACAATTCAAAGGCATCAAATCTTCTTCAATCTTCCTTATTCATTGTCCAACTTTCACATGCCTATGACGCAATTAAAAATACCAGGGCATTGATCAGACTCACCTTTGTCTTCAAATTGACGTCTTTGTTTCTTAACAGTTTAAAGAAGTCTTTTGCAGAAGATATGCCCAGTACAATATGTTATCTAATTTCTTGACTGTTGCTTCGATGGGTGCTAATTAAGTATCCAAGTAAAATGAAAACCCTGACAACTTCAATCTTTTCTACAATCTTTCTATTGTAATATTGCTTATTGGTCCATTTGTGAGGATTTTTGTCTTCTTTATGTTGTAGTTGTAGTTGTTGTTGTTGTTATGTGCCATCGAGTCGGACCCAACTCATAACGACCCCTCCTTGGGTTTCTGAGGCAGTGTAACTACAGAAGTAGATTGTCCATCCTTCCTTCCGAGGAGTGGCCAGTGGGTTTGAACTGCCAGCCTTCTGGTTAACAGTCAAGTGCCTTAAGCAATATGCTACCAGAGAGACTATAGTCTTTCATCTTCATCAGTAAGTGCTTCAAGAACTCTTCATTTTAGGCAAGCAAGATTGTGTCGTCTGCATACTGCAGGTTATTAATTGTTCTTACTCCATCCTGATGCAGCATTCTTCTTCATATAGTCTAGCTTCTCAGATTATTTGCCCAGCAGGTGGAATAAGTATGGTGAAAGGATACAACCCTGACATACACCCTTCCTGATTTTAAACCATGCAGTGTACACTTGTTGTTTTCAAATGACAGCCTCTTCATTTATGTTCAGGTTCCTCATGAGTGCAATTAAGTGTTCCGGAATTCTCATTCTTTGCAAAATTTATTATGATCCACACAGTCAAATACCTTTGCACAGTCAATAAAACAAAGATAGACATCTTTCTGGCATTCTTTGCCTTGAGCTAAGAACCATCTGATATCAGAAATAATATCACTCATTCCATGTCCTTTTCTGAATACAGCTTACATTCTTGGAAGTTCCCTGCTGCAATCACTTTTGAATTATCTTCAGCAAGATTTTACTTGTTTGTGATATTAATGACATAGTTTGATAATTTCCACATTCTGTTGGATTACTTTTCTTTGGAATGGGCACACATATCAACTTATTCCAGTCCGTTGGCCAGGTACTTGTCTTCCAAATTTCTTGCATAAATGAGTAAGCACCTCCAGCACTGCATCCATTTGATGAAACATCTTAATGGTTATTATGTCAACTCCTGGGACCTTGTTTTTCACGAATTCCTTCAGTGAGGGTTGAACTTCTTGCTTCAGTACCCTTGGTTCTTGATCATATGCTACCTCCTGAAATAATTCAACATCAACCTATTCTTTTTGATGCAGTGACTCTGTATTCTTTCCATCTTCTTTTGATGCTTCCTGAATCATGCAATATTTAGCCTATGTTGTTGTTGTTCTTGTTGTTGTGTGCCATCAAGTCGGACCCAAATCATAGCGACTCCTCCTTAGGTTTCTGAGGCAGTAGCACTATGGAAGTAGATTGCCCATCCTTCCTTCTGAGGAGATCCTTCAATACAGTAACTAGAGGCTTGAGTTTTTTCTTTAGTTCTTTCAGCTTGAGAAATGCTGAGTGTGTTCCTCTTTTGATTTTCTAATTCCAGGTCTTTGCATATTGCATTATAATACTTTATCTTGTCTTCTCAAGCTACTCTTTGAAATCTTCTGTCAACATGTTCTTTTATTTTAGCATTTCTTCCATTCGCTTTAGCTACCTTACATTCAAGAGCTAGTTTCAAAGTATCTTCTGACATCCATTTTTGTCTTTTCTTTCATTCCTATCTTTTTAGTGACCACTTGATTTCTCCATGTATGATGTTCTTGATGTTATCCCACAACTTATTTGCTCTTCAGTCATTGGTGTTCAATGCATCAAATCTATTCTTCAGATAGTCTCTAGGTTCAAATGGGATCTACTTAAGGTCATATTTTCTCTCTTGTAAACTTATTTTAATTTTCTTTCACTTCAGCTTGAACTTGAACATGAGAAATTGATGGTCTTCCACAGTCAGCTCCTACCCTTTTCTTGACCAATATTTATGAGCTTCTCCATCATCTCTTTCCACTGATGTTGTTGATCTAATTTCTGTACGGTTCATTTCATGGACTCAACATGTATAGCTACCTTTTATGTTGTTGGAAAAAAAGGTGTTTGCAATGGATAAGTTGTTGGTCTTGCAAAATTTTATCATGCAATCTCCTGATCATATCTATCACCAAAGCCATATTTTCAAACTACTGATACTTCTTCTTTGTTTCCCACTTTCACGTTCCAATCACCAGTAATTATCAATACATCTTGATTGCATGTTTGGTCAATTTCAGACTGCAGAAGTTGGCAAAAATCTTCATTTTCTTCATCTTTGGCTTTATTAATTGGTGCATAAATTTGAATAGTAGTATTAATTGATCTTCCTTGTAGGCATATAGGCATATGGATATTATCTGATCATTAACAGCATTGTAATTCAGGATAAATCTTGAGATGTTCTTTTTTTTTTTTTTTTTTTTTTTTTTTTTTTTCACGATGCCATTCCTTTTCAATTTGTCATTCCCTGCATACTAGATCATATGGTTTTCTGATTCAAAATGGCCAATACCAGCCATTTCCACTCACTAATGCTTAGGATATCAATTTTTAAGGTTTCATTTCACTTTGGACAACTTCCAGTTTTCCTAGATTCATATTTTGTACATCCCACATTCTGATTATTAATGTATGTTTACAGCTGTTTCTTCCCATTTTGAGTAGTACCCCATCAGCAAATGAAGGTCCTGAAAGCTTTACTCCATCCACATTATTAAGGTCAACTCTTCTTTGAGAAGGCAGCTCTTCTGAAGTCATATTTTGAGTGCCTTCTGACCTGAGGGGTTCATCTTCTGGCACTATATCAGACAATGTTTCAGGTTATTCATATTTTCCAATAATATATCAAACAGTGTTTCACAGCTATTCATAAGGTTTTCAGTGGCCAGTTATTTTAGAAGTGAATCATTCTTCCCAGTCTTTCTTCATCTGGAATCTCTGCTGATACCTGTCCACTATGTACCCTGCTAAGTACACTAAGTACCCTGCTGGTACTTGAAATACCATTGGCATAGTGTCCATCCTCACAGCAACACACAAGTCACCACAGTATCGCAAACTGAGAGGCAAGTGGTGGTCCATGTATATAGTCACTATTTATGTTGTGGAAAAAGGTATTTGAAATGAATAAGTCATTGGTCTTGCAAAATTCTGTCATGTTATTTCAAAGTTGTTTCAATCATGATGGGCATATTTTCCAAGTGCTAGTCTTCTTTGTTTCCAAAGTACACATTTCAATCAACAGTAATTTTCAATGAATCTTGATTGGCCATTTGATCAATTTCAAAACAGCAGAAGTATTTAAAATCTTCAATTTCTTCATCTTTGGCATTAGCAGTTGGTGCATAAGTTTGAATAATACTCATATTGACTAGTTTTCCATAGTTTCTGTTATTTGGTGCCATGGAGAGATGCAAATCTAAATAGTGATGAGATATTATCTGTGCCCAGCACTAATAATGTTGTTGCTGTTAGGTGCCGCCAAGTCATCTCTAACTCATAGCAACCTCACATAGAGCAGATGAAACACTGCCCAGTCCTGTGCCAGCCCCACTACACTTGCTATACCTGAGCCCATCGTTGCAGACATTGTGTCAATCCATTTCGTTGAGGGCCTTCCCCTTTCTCGTTGTCCCTACACTTTGTCAAGCATAATATCCTTCTCCAGGGAATGGTCCCTTCTTACAACATGACCAGAGCAGGTGAGATGAAGTTTGGCCATTCTCGCTTCCAAGAAGTATTCTGGTTGCACTTCTTATATGACAGATTTATAGTTCTTTTAGTAGTCCATGGTATTTTCAGCATTCTTTGCCAACACCACAACTCAAAAGCATCGACTCCTCTTCAGTCTTCCTTTTTCATTATCCAGCTCTCACATTCATATGAGGTGACTGAAAATACCATGGCTTATGTCAAGCACACCTTTGTCTTCAGGAAAACATCTTTGCTTTTCTGTACTTGAAAGAGGTCCTTTGCAAAAGATTTGCCCAATGGTGTATGACTGTAGAAGCAAGTAATATGAAGTCTTTTCTCCATTTGTGATGCTACTGCTTATTGGTTCCATTATGAGGATTTTTGTTTTCTTTATATTGAGGTGCAAACCATTCTGCAGACTTTAGTCTTCAGCCTTCATCAATAAGTGCAAGTCATCTTCATTTTCAGCCAGCAAAGTTGTGTCACGTGCATAACATAGGTTGTTAATGAGTCTTCCTCCAATCCTGATGCCACGTTCTCCTTCATATAGTCCAGCTTCTCGGATTATTTTCTTAGGATACAGATTGAATAAGTGTGATGAAAGGATACATCACTGATGCATTCCTTTCCTGATTTCAAACCATGCAGTATCCCCTTGTTCTGTTCGAATAACAGCTTCCTGGTCTATGTACAGTTTCCTCATGAGCACAATTAAGTGTTCTGGAATTCCCATTCTTTGCCACGTTATCCACAATTTGTTATGATCCACACAATCAAATGCTTCTGCATAGTCAATAAACCACAAGTAAACATGTTTCTGGTATTCTTTTCTTTCAGCCAAGATCCATCTGACATCAGCAATGATATCCCTTATTCCATGCCCTCTTCTGAATCCAGCTTGTATTTCTGGAAGTTCTCTGTCAATATACTGCTGCAACCACTTTTGAATTATCTTCAGTAAGATTTTATTTACATGTGATATTAATGATATTGTTAGATAATTTCCACATTCTGTGGGATCACCTTTCTTTGGAATGCATACAAATATGGATCTTTTCCAATCAGTTAGCCAGGTAGCTGTCTTCCAAATCTCTTGGCATAGCTGAGTGAGTGCCTCTAGTGCATCTATTTGTTGAAACATCTCAATAGGTATCCTGTCAATTCCTGGAGCCTCTTTTTTTGTCACTTCTCTCAGTGAAGCTTCAACTTCTTCCTTCAATACCATTGGTTCTTGATCATATGCTACCTCCTGAAATGGATGAACATCAACCAATTCTTTTTGGTACAGTGACTGTGTGTTCCTTCTATCTTCTTTGGATATTTCATGCATCATTCAATATATCGCCCATAGAATCTTTCAATATCGCAATTTGAAGCTTAAATTTCCTCTTTAGTTCTTTCAGTTTTAAGAAATGCCAAGTGTGTTCCTCCCTTTTGGCTTTCCAACTCCATGTCTTTGCACATTTTGTTATAATAATTGACTTGGTCTCCTAGAGCTGCTCTTTGCAATCTTCTGTTTAGCTCTTTTATCTTGTAATTTGTTCCATTTGCTTTAGCTACTCTCCATTCAAGGAGAAGTTTTAAGGTCTCTTCTGACATCCATTTTGGTCTTTCCTTCCTTTCCTGTCTTTTTAATGACCTTTAACTTTCTTCGTGGATGATGTTCTTGATGTCATCTCACCATTCCTCTGTTTTTTTGGTCATTGTTGTTCAGTGCATCAAATCTATTCTTTAAATGGTCTCCAAATTCAGGAGGGATATAATCAAAGTCATATTTTGACTCTTTTGGGATTGTTTTAATTGTCTTCAACTTCCACTGGAATTTGCACATGAGCCATTGAGGGTCTGTTCCACAATCTCTGCCTGGCCTGTTTTGACTAAGATATTAGCTTCTCCATTGCCTCTTGCCACAGATGTAGTCAATCTGATTTATGTGTACTCCATCTGGTGAAGTCCACTGTTTGTATTGTTGAAAAAAAAGGAAAAAAAAAATTATTCATTTGCAATGAATAAATCATTGGTCTTGCAAAATTCTATCATGCAATCTCCAGCATCATTTCTCTCTCCAAGGCCAAATTTTCCAACTACTGGTGGTTCTTCTCTGTTTCCTACTTTTGCATTTCAGTCACCAGTAATAATCAGCACATCTTGATTGCATGTGCATGTTTGGTCAATTTCAGAGTGCAGAAGTTCATAAAAATCTTCAATTTTGTCATCTTTGGCATTGCTGGTTGGTGTATAAATTTGAATAATAGTAGTATTAACTGGCTTTCCTTGTAGGTGTATGGATACCATTCTTTTACTGACAGCATTGTACTTCAGGATAGATCTTGAAACATTATTTGTGATGATGAATGTCATGCCATTCCTCTTCAATTTGTCAATTCTGGCATAGTAGATCATGTGGTTATCTGAGTCAAAATGACCAAAACTGGTCCATTTCAGCTCACTATTGCCTAGGATATTAATCTTTATTCGTTCCATTTCATTTTGTACAACTTCCAATTTTCCTAGATTCATACATATTTCATGAACTCCATGTTCCAATTATCAATGGATGTTTGCAGCTATTTCTTCTCATATTGAATCATGCCACTTCAGCAAATGGAGGCCCCAAAAGCTATACTTTATCCAGATCACTAAGGTAGGCTCTACTCTGATGAGACAGCCCTTTCCTAGTCATATTATGAGTGCCTTCCAAACTGAGGGGCTCATTTTCTGACACTGTATTGGACAATGTTTCAGGGCTATTCATAAAATTTTCCAGTAATATATCAGACAGTGTTTCACTATGATTCATGAGGTTTTCACTGACCAATTCTTAGAGAAGTGGATGACCTCTTCCTTCTTTGGACTCTATCTCAGTCTGAAAGCTCCACCAAAACCAGTCCACTATGGGCATCACTGTTGACACAGTCTGCAGCCTAACAGCAAAATGCAAGGCATCACAGTGTTACAAACCAACAGACCAGTTTATCCTCCTTAGCTGTTCTAACCCCTCTGCTCACTTCTTAGGCTTCTCTTACCTGCTCCAGCCACCAGCCCTGTCAGCTGCTTCTCCCTGTGCCTTGCAGGCTGTCCTCTGCCATCCTTACCTGTTCCAGCTATGAGCTCTGTATGTCACTGCTCCCTGCCACCTTGAGGGCACTAATAATAAACTTCAAAAAATCTGAAAACAACAAATGCTGTTGAGGGTTTGGAGAAACAGGAACTCTCATACACTGCTGGTGGGACTACAAAATGATGTAACCATCGTAAAAAACCAGTATGTTGTTGATGTTAGGTGCCATCAAGTAGTTTCTGACTCATAGCGACTCCATGCACAGCAGAACAAAATACTTCCCAATCCTGTGCCAGCTCCATGATCCCTGCTGTACTTGAGCCCATCATTGCAGCCACTGTGTCAATCCATCTCATTGAAGGCCTTCCCCTCTTTTGCTGACTCTCCACCTTACCAAACATGACATCCTTCTCCAGGGAATGGTCCCTTCTTACAACATGACCTAAGTAGGTGAAACAAAGCCTGGCCATTCTCACTTCCAAGGAGCATTTCAGGTGCACTTCCTCCAGGACAGATCTGTTAGTTCTTTTAGCAGTCCATGGTACTTTCAGCATTCTTCGCCAGCACCACAACTCAAAAGCATCAACTCTTCTTCGGTCTTCCTTATTCATTGTCCAGCTCTCACATGCATACGAGGCGATTGGAAATATGGCTTGTGTCAGGCGCTCTTTAGTCCTCAAGGAGACATCCTTTTTCCTTGTTTTTTAAGGGAAAAAAAAACAGTATACTACCTCCTTAAAAATTGTAAATGGAAATATCATATTATCCAGCAATCGCACAATGATATATATCCTAGAGAAGATCCATGACATAAACAGTTATATGCACACTTATGTTCATCACAGCAGCTCTGGTGGAGTAGTGCCTAAGGCATTTGACTGCTAACCAGAAGGCTGGTAGTTCAAACCCACCAGCCACTCCTCAGAAGGAAGACTTGGCAATCTACTTCCATAGAGATATCACCTTGGAAACACAAGGAGGGGTCGCTATGAGTCGGAACCAAGTTGCCAGCAGTGAGAGTTTTTTGTTTGTTTGTTTGTTTGTTTTATGTTCATCACAGCATTATTCATAATACCATAAAGGTGAAATTAACCTAAGTGCCACCAACAGACAAGTGGCTAAACAAACTATATTGCAGGCATACATGGGAATACCATGTGGCATTAAGAAAAATGATGTATCTGGGAAACACCTCATAACTTAGAGGAATCTGGAGGATATGAAGCTGAATGAAATTAGTCAATCACAAAAGAACAAATATTATATAAGACCACCACCACCAAAAAAAAAAAAGTCATAGAAATATTTACACAAAGAAAGAAAATTCTTTGAATGTTACCAGGGGTGGGAGAGAGAGGGAGGTGAAATCATAGCTGGAGGATAGACACATATTTTCTTGACTAAAGGGAAAGACAATACGAAGTAAAGAGGAGGTAAGCACAAAATGATCAAGGGCAAAGAAGACACTGGGAAAAGCACAAGAGTTAAAGAAAAAAGGTATACATTATTATATATGCAACTCTGTAATAAGAGCAATAATAGTAATCTACAAGTGGATACATAGACAGACATCCAAGCTGGACAGGAGTGGATAGGTGAATGGGACTATACCTACAAATATATATCGTTTCTATAGAAGACATTTCTACATGTGTATTTATATGTGCTCAAAATATATCCATGAATATAGTAGAGAATACAGGGGACAAAGTGCATAAACTTCTTAGCCATAACCAAATACTTTGAGGGAATGTATTGTAGGTCCTCTGGTCTCAAGAACCATAGTCTCAGGGTTCACCAAGGTCAACTGGCATAACGTAGTCCATAAAGACAATGTTCTACATCCTACTTTGATGAGTAATGATTAGGATTTTAAAAGCTTGTGAAGAGCCATCTAAGGCAAAACTATTGGTCTTTCCCTTTCCAGAGCAAAGAAGAGTGAAGAAAATCAAAGATGTAAGGAAACAAGTGGTACAAAGTATTAGTGGACCACTTAATCCAGCCCTCATGATTATGTGACCAGAAGAACTAGAGATCCCTGTTATAACAGCTGATGTCCCAGAAAGGAATCACAATTGAAGGTCTTAAATACACTGGGAGAAAAATGTGGAATACACGTTGTGATAGTTGAAGATGTGTCAACTTGGCTGGACTCCAGTTGTGAGTGGTGGTTCCCATGATGGATCACATGACTGAGTTCTGAGCGGCCGGTCTGCCCAAGAGGAGTTTCCCCAGGGGTGTGGCCTACCTGCAATGCTATCCCAAGGACAAGCTGGAAGAA
>NW_006921791.1:3833488-3845621 GCF_000298275.1 Orycteropus afer afer | reverse complement strand
ATATATATATATATACACTTTGCTGGTTTTTGTGTTTCTCTAGAGAACCCAATCCAATACACACGTAAAATGATAATAAAGACTAAGCTTAGTGGTCTGATTGACACTGGTAGAATCCCTGATACTATGATCTTTCAACATCAAGCCCAGTAATGAATTCAGTCCCATGGCTCAACTTTCAGCTAAACAGTAGACAAGTCTAAAAGCGAAGAATGACATCAGGGAGGTACACAACCCTTAGACCAACAAACAGTATATGTTCAAAAGGTCAGCATTTGCCAAGGGATGGAGCTCAGAAGGCAAGAAGGGATAGAAAAGAAGGATGAATGGAAACTGTAAACACAGGAAGGAAGTGGAAAGAGTGCTGTTATATTGTGGAAATTCCAATCAGTGTCACAAAACAAAACGTGTATGAATTGTTGAAATTAAAAGTAATTTACTCTGTAAATTTTAACTCAAATCACAGTAAAAATTATTTTAAATACCTGCTTAGATATTCTGTTCCACAACCAACATCAATGGAAGTAGCAGTCAAGAAATCAGACCACGTATTGCATTGGGTACATCTGCTGCAAAAGACTCTTTAAAGTGCTGAAGAGCAAAGATGTCTCTTTGATGATTAAGGTATGCCTAACTCAAACAAACAAACAAAAAAAACCCAAGCCATGGTATTTTCAATTGCCTCATATGCATGTGGAATCTGGATTATGAATAAGACCAAAGAAGAGTTGACACTTTTGAGTTGTGGAGTTGGCAAAGAGTACTGAAAGTACCAGGGACTGCCAAAACTAACAAATCTGCCCTGGAAGAAGTGCAGATAGAATGTTAATTGGAAGCCAGAATGGCCCACTTCATCTCACCTACTTTGGTCATGTTGTCAGAATGGACCATTCCCTGAAGAAGGATATCATGCATGATAAAGTGGAGGGTCAATGAAAAAGGGGAAGGCCTTCAATGAGAAGGGTTGACACAATGGCTGCAATGATGGGCTCAGGTATAGCAAGGATTGTGAGTCTGGCACAGCACTGGGCAGTGTTTTGTTCTCTTGTACATAAGATCACTTAGAGTTGGAACTGACTCGACAGCATATAACAACAAAAACAGGTACTTATTTTTTAGTCGGTTTGATTAATCCCTTAATCCCATTTTTGAAGAATTTTTACATTTTATATGTATTTTCTATTTGAATAAAATACAAAAATTTGTTTAAAATTTCTGTAGCAAACATTGTTCATAATATATTACTATGTTTTTACATATTTAGGATTTGTAGTGATGGGATTATTTATTGTTAGGAGCTCTGGTAGCGTAGTGTCTAAAGCACTTGACTGCTGACCAGAAGGCTGGTGGTTCAAACCCACCAGCCACTCCTTGGAAGGCAGATGGGGCAATCTACTTCCGTAGTGATACTATGGAAACCCAAGGAGGGGTCGCTATGAGTTGGGTCTGACTCGATGGCACATAAGAGCAACAACAACATTGGAATTTATGTTTTCTCTCATTTTCTGACTCATTCTTACTAGGCATTTATCATTAACCTTTTCTAATATCAGCTTTTGGCTATCTAATTTGCTAAATTGAACTTGTTATTGTATATCATTGATTTATATTGTACTTTTCATTATTTCTTTCCTTCTACTTTTCATTAGTTGTGTTTGTTATTCTTCAGCTTCTTAAGATGGAAATTTAAATAACTAAATTTAGCCTTCTTTATTATCTAATATGTGCTTGTAATAATAAATTTTCACCTAATCACTACTTTACCTCCATCTCACTAACTGATATGTTAGATCATGATTTTCAAGTTTTTTTTCTATTTATGTTTTTGTTACTTATTTATAGTTCAATACTATTTAACCCTATGTTATTTATTTCTAGTTTATTATTCAGAGATGACACTGTAAATGAATTCAAATGCTGGAAATGTCTTGAGGCTTTCTTTATGGGCCTTGATATCATTATCTTTTGGGAAATATCCCCTGTATGTTTGAATGGTAGTAGGATTTGATCATTATTGGGACAATGTTCTACATGTTATTAAAAGTCGAATTAATGATGGTGTCATTCAAAATAGGATATTGTCTACTTGTTCTATCAGCTATTTCAAGAGACTCCCACTTCAGCTTTGGATTCTGTTTTTTTCTTTCCATTTCTCTTTTTAATTCTGTCAGATTTCCTTTATGTAAGTTTCTCTTATGTGAGTTGATGCATACAGATTAAAAATTTTAGTATTTTGCTATTGGATAGATTTATTTGTTATTATGAAAGTAGGCACTTTATTTTTATTAACATGGTTTTACAGATTGCTTTGCTTCATATAGCTAAATCAGTTCTGTTTTGGTCAGTATGTTCATGGTGCAATGTTTTCCATTCTATTTTTTTTTAACCTGTGTCCTCATATATAACATGTAAGAACTATGCTCTTTCCTAAATATAGTATGACCATAGTTATCTTTTACTGTGAGCCCATAGTCAATTTATTATTGATATTATTATTCATTGTTCATACTCTATTGGGCCATCTGTTTTGTGCTCTTTTTTCTTCCTTTGTTGTCTTCTTGTAGTGAAATTTTATTTTTCAACTACTGTCAATTTATTAAGGAGCTCTGGTAGCATAGTGGATAAGGCATTTGGCTGCTAACTAGATCAGAGGTTCAAACCCACCACCCACTCCATGGAAGGAAGATGGGGACATCTACTTACATAAAGATTTACAGCCTCAAAAAACCAATGAGGGTTGCTATGAGTTGGAATCAACTCAGTGGCAATGAGTTTGGTTTTAGTGATCAATTTATTAGTTATATATTCCTTTATTCTTCCTTTAATGGTTTATCTAGAGATGTCAAAGTGAATTCCTGATACACTAATAAAAATTAGTATTTCTCCCACTTTCATGTTAATGTTAGATTCTTAGAGCCTTCATGAATATTTTATATTATGTAAGCTAAATTGTTGAGAGCATGGCATGTCACATATTCTCTTAAAAATGTTGAGCATATTTGATAGGAAGCTGAGTTTTTTGTGGATCAGCTTAATCTCTTTGAGGTCTGTTTTTCAGCTTTGCTAGGGAGCTCTGGTAGTGTAGTGCCTAAGGCACTCGACTGCTAACCAGAAGTCTGGCAGTTCAAACCCACCAGCCACTCCTCAGAAGGAAGGTTGGGCAATCTACTTCCATCGTGATACCACCTCAGAAACCCAAGGAGGAGTCGCTAGAAGTTGGGTCCAACTCAACAGCACATAACAACAATAACAACAACAAGGCAGGTGTAAGGAGCTCTGGTGGAGCAGTGAGTAAGGCATGTAACTGCTAAACAGAAGGTTAGAGGTTCAAACCCACCAACTGCTGTATAGAAGGTAGATGGGGCAATCTACTTCCATAAAGATTCATAGCCTTGGAAACTCAATGGTGGTTGCTGTGAGTAAGAAACCACTTGATGGCAGTGAGTTTGGTTTGGTTTTATGGAGGGCATGTCCACAGTAACCTTTAATCTAGGGACAATACGGTTCTACTCTTAAGTAGTGACTTCTCTTGGTCTAGAAGGAGCCCTGGAGGCACAACGTGTAAACTGTGTGGCTGCTAAACAAAAGGAATACCATTTGAACCCACCAGCTGCTCTGCAGGGTGAAAAATGTGACAATCTGTTTATAAAGATTTATAGCCTTGGAAACCCCATGAAGCCATTGTACTCTATCCTAAAATGTCACTACATTTCAGAATAGACTCAACGGCAATGAGGTTTTTTTTGTTTGTTCGTTTCTCCAGGGTCTTCTCTGAATGCCATGGATGGTCACAGAGAATGTTTTTCTCTGCCAGTTGGAGCTAGAATGTCTTCCTACTCCCATATGAGCTCAACTAATTGGTCCACTTACAACCTTCTCATTGTTCTAAGCCTGGCCTGTGGATATGCACTTTATACATCCAAAATCTATTACTTAGCATTGACTCAGAGGATAATTTAACCAGATTTCTGGTTAACTTTTTCCTTTCTTGAAATCCGCCTTGCAAATTTCAGTCACTTCAGTATCTCTTTACTTCAATCCCTATTCCCTCACTTTGGTGAGGCTCCTGTCTTCTTTAGATCCTTGCTTCCTTGCGTCCTTGGTCCAGAAATTGCCTAAAAATATATAGCTTATTTACTTTTTCAGTATTAAAATTGTCCATTTGATTATTTTTTTTCCCCAAATTTTATTCATTTTGTTGTTGTTGTGAAGAACATACACAGCAAAATTACACCAGTTCAACAGTTTCTACATGTACAATTTAGTGACATTGATTATGTTCTCCAAGTTATTCAATCACTCTTACCCTCCTTTTCTGAGTTGTTCCTTCTTTATTAACGCAAATACACTGCCCTTGTGATTAATATCTAATCTTTCCAGTTGCTGTTATCAATTTATCTCATACAGACAATTCTTAAAACAGGACGATACTCAAGGCAGACCTTTTCAAAGCTAGTTAAGCTATCGCTTGGTTATAAGATGACTTCAGGGAATATTTTTGGTTTAAGTTTTAAAGATCATCTCAGGACAATAGTTTCAGGGGCTCATCCACCCTTTATGGCTACAAGTCTACAGTCCATGAGATTTTGGAATTCTGTTCTTCATTTCTATCTTTTGATAAGGATATTTCTATGGATATTTGATTCTTTTCTAATAAACTCAAAATCTCTGATAAAATTATCACTTCATCTATTTTGTCCATTTTTTCTTCTATTCTCTTTAACATATTAATCTTATTATAAAATTTGTATCTACTTATATCCATACACTTTTGCAGTGTGCATCAACTTCCTACATTTTCTGTATATTACCTGTCATAATTTCTTATACATTCATGTGCATTTTTTTCTTATTGCATGCTGTCCTTTACACAGAAACAATTTTAGAGTCTCTGAATTTCATTAGCCTCTATCAGAGAGTGGAATGCAAAAGTTGGAAACAAAGAAGAATCACCAGTAGTTGGAAATTTTAACCTTGGTGACAGAAATAATGCTGGAGATTGCATGATAAAATTTTGTAAGACCAATGACTTATTCTTTTCAAATACATTTTTTCAACAACACAGTGGTGGCTATACACACAGACTTTGCCAGATGGAGTAAACAGGCATCAGATTGACTACATCTGTGGCAAGAGGTGATGGATAAGCTTAGTATCTTCAACCAAAATAAGGCCAGGAGCTGATTGTGGAACAGACCATCAACTACTCGTATAAAATTCAACTTGAAGACAATTAAAAGAAGTCCACAAGAGCCAAAATATGACCTTGAATATATCCTTCCAGAATTTGGGGACCATCTAAAGAATAAATTCGATACATTGAATTCCAATGACTGAAAAGCAGAAAAGTTGTGGGATGATATCAAGAACATCATTCATGAAGAAAGCAAGAGGTCATTAAAAATATGAGAAAGAAAGAAAAGACCAAAATGGATGTCAGAAGAGACTCTGAAACTTGCCCTTGAGCAGAGGGTAGCAAAAGTAAATGGAAGAAATTAAAAGATAAAAGAACTGAACAGAAGATTTCAAAGAGCATCTCAAGCAGACAAAGCCAATTACTGTAATGAAATGTACAAAGACCTGGAGTTAGAAAATCAAAAGAGGAAGAACACACTTGTCATTTCTCAAGCTGAAAGAACTGGGGGGGTGGGGGTGGATTTAAGCCTTTAGTTGCAATATTGAAAGATTCTCTGGACAAAATATTGAATGATGCAGGAAGCATCAAAAGAAGATGGAAGGAATACACAGAATCACTTTAACAAAAAGAACTGGTAGATCTTCCTCCATTTCAGAAGGTGGCATATGATCAAGAACCAATGGTATTAAAGGAAGAAGTCAAACCTTCATGAAGGAACCAGCAAAGAACAAGGCTCCAGGAATTGATGGAATACCCATTGAGATGTTTCAACAAAAAGATGCCATGTTGGAGGCACTCAGTTGGCTATGTCAAGAGATTTGGAAAACAGTTACCTGGCCAACTGACTGGAAAAGATCCATATTTGTACCCATTCCAAAACAAGGTGATGCCACAGAATGTGGAAATTATCAAACAATATCATCACTATCACATGCAAGTAAAATATTAATGAAGACAATTCAAAAATGGTTGCAGCAGTATATTGACAGAGAACTTCCAGAAATGCAAGCTGGATTCAGAAGAGGATGTACAATGAGAGGTATTAATTACTGATGTCAGATGCATCTTGGCTCAAAGCAAAGAATACCTGAAAGATATTTACTTGTGTTTTATTGACTATGCAAAAGCATTTGATTGTGTGGATCATGACAAATTGTGGATAACATTGAGAAGAATGGGAATTCCAGAACACTTAATTGTATTAATGAGGAACCTGTACATATACAAGGAGGCTGTCATTAGAACAGAACAAGGAGACACTGCATAGTTTAAAATCAAGAAGGGAGTGTGTCAGGGGTGTATCTTTTCACTATACTTATTCAATCTATGTGCTGAGCTAATAGTCCGAGAAGCTGGACTGTAGGAAGAAGAATGTGACATCAGGATTGGTGGAAGAATCATTAACAACCTGCAATACACTGACAATACAACTTTTCTTGCAAAGTGAGGATGGCTTAAAGCACTTCCTGATGAAGGCTGAAAAAGACAGTCTGTAGTTTTGACTACATCTCAATATAAAGAAAACAAAAATCCTCACAACTAGACCAATAAGCAGCATTACAATAAATGGAGAAAAGACTGAGGCTGTCAAAGACTTCACATTGCTTGGGTCTACAATCGACATCAATAGAAGCAGCAGTCCAGACATCAGATGATGTACAGCATTGGGCAAATCAGCTGCAAAGGACCTCTTTAAAGTGCTGAAGACAAAAGATGTCTCCTTGAGGACGAAGTTGTGCCTGACACAAGCCATAGTATTTTCAGTCGCCTCATATGCATGTGAAAGCTTGACAATGAGGAAGAAAGACCAAAAAAAATTCGATGTTTTTGAGTTGTGGTGTCGACAAAGAAAACTGAAAGTAGCATGGACTCCTAGAAGAACTAACAAATTTGTCCTGGAGGAAATGCAACTGAAATTCTCCTTGGAAGTGAGAATGACCAGACTTCGTGTCACATACTTTGGTCATGTTATCAGAAGGGATCATTCACCAGAGAAAGATGTCATGCTTGGTAAATTGGAGGGTTGACGAAAGAGGGGAACACCCTCAACAAGATGGATTTACACAGTGACAGCAGGGATGGGTTCAAGTGTAGCAAGTATCGTGGAGCTGGTGCAGGACTGGGAGGTGTTTTGTTCGATGAGTCAGAGACGACTTGACAGCCCCTAACAACAACTACCAGAGAAGATTCCACCTTTTTGCTGAGAGAATGAGAGACTTACCCTCAAAATACAACCCTTCTGAGTCAGAGCTATGCTACAGTTATTGCATGACTCAGTCTTACCTGTGCTTTATCTCTCTTTCTTGGTATGACCCTTCTGGGATAGCCTACTTGCTTGATTGATTGCTTTTTAATTTCTTATTGAGACATAATTGCACACAATGAAATGTAAAGACCCTGAATGCTAGAATTTAACAAGTTTTAACAAATACATAGACAGAACAAACCCCATACATACACTGAAATATAAAACAATTCCATAACTCTAGAAATTTTCTCCTGCCCCTTCCCAAGGAGTACCTATGCTTCCTAGGTTTGTGACAACTACCTTTCCAGTATCTTTCATCTTACTGTATCTGTACTTATTTAGAATTTCATAAAAAGATATCAATCAACATGTGTCCTTTTCTGTCTGACTTTTTTTACTCGGTATAATGTTCTTGAAATATCTCTTCCAGTTATTTGTTCCTTCTTAATACTCAAAAGTACGCATTGTAGAAATAATCCTGATTTTTATTTATTCTCAGTTTAAAGACATTTGACTTATTTACAGGAGCTCTGGTGGCATAATGCCTAAGGCATTTGACTACTAACCAGAAGGCTGGCAGTTCAAAGCCAGCAGCCACTCCTCGGAATGAAGATTTGGCAATCTACTTCCATAGAGATAGTACCTCAGAAACCCAAGGAGAGGTTGCTATGAGTCAGAATCAACTTGATGGCAGCAAGACTTTTTTTTTTTTTTTTTTTTTTACTTATTTGCAGTTTTTACTATTGTGAATAAAACTGTAATTAATATTCTTTCACAAGACTTTTTTGTGGATGGAAACATTCTTCACACCATTGGAATTGCTCATTGAGAGGGTAAATCTTAACGTTGAACTTTAGAAGCAACTTACAAACTTCTCAAAGTCTGTATACTTTATAAAACTCCAGCAAGCAACATATGAGAGTTCTGGTTACTCCACATTTTCAGCAAAATTTGATGTCAATCTTTATAATTATAGTCATTCTAGTAAGTAGGTGGTGATATATCATTATGGTTTTAATCTGCATTTTTCTGGTAACTAATTATGTTGCTCACATATTTATATGCTTTATAGCATTTCAAATATTTTCCTGTGTAAAGTGTTTTTGTCCTTTGCCCAGTTTTTAAAATGAATTAGTCGTCTCTCTATGACTGAGTTTTAGAAGTTCTTTGTATAAGGAGCTCTGGTGGCATAGCAGATAAGGCATTTGGCTGCTAACCAGAAGGTCAATATTTTCCTGTGGAAAAGGTTCTTGTCCTTTTCCCAGTTTTTAAAAGGAGTTGCTCATCTCTTTATGACTGAATTTTGGAAGTTATTTGTATGAGCTGTATAAATTCTTGGTAATAAATAGAAAATATTTCTCCCTATGTTCATCTGCCTATTCCTTTTTTTAAGAGCTTGTTTTACATTCAACCTAACATATACATTTAGTTTCACTCCCCATTTACCACGTCCAACCCTAACCCAGTCTCCTCCCCTCCCTACCCTGTAACCCTCCCCCTATACCCCTCATGTTTATGCAATCCTGTTTGTCCTGCATTTCCTCAATTTGAATGTTGGTCCTCTGGTGTCCAGTGGTCTATTGCTCTAAGGGATGTATTACCATAGAGTATATTATGTGGGTGTGTCACCCTGGGTTAAGTGGTCTGCGTGTACATCTTGTTAACTATTAGGCTGAAGGCCCACCTCTGGGGGTGCATTTTATTCCAGGCGCAAAATGTATTCCAGGGCCATACTATTGGGAGTCTCACCAGATTTCATCTGACCAGTAATTCTGGTCTTTATTGAGTTTTTGGGTTTTGTTCCACATTTTCCCACTCTATCCAGGATCTCCAGATTTGATCCTTTCCTGAGTGGTTGGCATTGGTAGCCGGGCACCATCTAGTTCAATTGTCTTTGATGTAGAGAAGTTTATATTTGTGATGAAGTCTAGCTGACCTCTTATTTTTTTAATGGTTATTTTTCTTTCCTTTGTGTCCTAAGAGTATGTCCTATCTTAATGTCTCACAGATAGCCTTCTATGTTATCTTCTACAAGTTTTATACATAGAGCTTTAACTTTTAGTCTAGCAAATATCTTGAATTGATTTTTGTGTATGGTGTGAGATAGGAGCTAAGATACTTAATTTTTCATATGGATATTCAAATATCCCAGCACTATTTGATGAAATACACTCCTTTTCTTTTTAGCTACCTTGGTGTGTTTGTTGCAAATCAATTGACAACGTGTATGTGAATCTCTCTCTGTATTTTCTATTCTGTTGCATTGATCCACTGATTATTCTCCTTAGATCTGGTCTTCTTACATTATCTTGATTGCTTTAACTTCTTAATGAATATGAAAGCAGGAAGTTTCAATCCTTCAACTTTTTTCTTTTTAAAAATGTCTTTGGTTATTATAGTTTATTTACATTTATCTATGTATTTTAGAATAAGCTTAATAATTTTCACCACAAGAGTTTGCTGCTATTTTCATTGGCATTGTTTTGAATCCTTAGACCATTTAGAGTAAAACAGATATTTTAACAATATTGAGGCTTCAATTAATGAACATGTTCTATCTTTCTGTTTATTCAAATCTTCTTTAATTTCTCTCAGGAGTATTTTGTATTTTGTAAGGTGCAAATTTTGTACATTTTAATTACATTTTCACTAAAAATAATATATTGTAGAAGAATTTTTTTCAGCTTAATTTTATATTTGTTTATAGCTCAAGCATCAAAAATACAATTGATTTTTGCATACTGACCTTATATTCTGTGATATTGATAACTTTATTAATTATAGTATTTATTCTGTAGAGTTCTTAGAATTTTCTATGTATACCACTATGTTATCTGTAAATACAAACAATGTTTTTTCTCTTTCTTTATTGTGATTTGGGTGGAAGTTTATAGACCAAATTGGTTTTCCATTCAATGATTCACGCACATTTTGTTTTGTGATATTCACTGCAATTTCCACAATATAATAGCACTCTTCCCATTACTTCCTCGGCTTTATCATTTTCCTTCATCCTTCATTCTTATCCCTTCCTGGTTCTTACCTTTATTCTTGGACAAATGCTCCCCTGTTGATCTTGTATGGTTGATTGTTCTAACGAATGTATATCTTTCTGGTATTATTGTTCACCTTATTTTACCATCTACTGTCTGGCTCAGAGTTGAGCCACATGAACTCATTCAGTACCTGGATTGAAGTATATCTAAGAGCCTCAATCTCAGAAGTTCCAAAGTCTCTATCAGACCAATAAACCTAGTCTTTCTTTTATAATTTTGTCTTTTGTTCCACATTTTTCAACCCCTCTATCCAGGACCACCTGTTGAGATCCCTTCCAGAGTCCTCAGAAGTAGTAGCTGAGCACCATCTAGCTCTTCTGGTCTCAGAGTCATGGAGGCTGGGTTCATGTGGTCCATTAAAACTAAGGACTAATTATTTCCTTATGCCTTTGATAATTTTCACAGAAGGAAGACTGGACAATCTACTTCCATAAAGACTTACTGCCTCAGAAGCCCAAGGTGGGTAGCTATGAGCTGGAATCAACTAGATAGCAGTGATTTGTTTTTTGTTTTTGTTATTCTTCAGTTTTCTTTGCTCTGGATGGTGAGAGACCAGTGTTTGCAACTTAGATGTGTACTCACAAGCATTTGATACCCCAGCCACTACTTACCAAAGAAGGATATTGTGATATTTAAAGTTGTATGTCAGCTTGGCTGGGACCATGATTCTCAGTGGTTTAGCAGTTATGATGTAGTCATCCCCCACGCTGAAATATGATATAATGTAATCACTTCCATGATGAGATGTAATATAAGCAGCCAAAGAATTGAAAGAGAGTTGAAAGAGAATTTCCTCAGGGGTGTTGCCTGATATACATATATATCTGAAAAACCAAACTCATTGCTGTCAAGTTGGATCATATGCATAGTGACCCCTCCTTGGGTTTCTGAAGTGGTATCACTATGGAAGTAGATCACCCAACCTTCCTTTGGAGGAGTGGCTGGTGAGTTTGAACCACCAGACTTCTGGTTAGCAGTCAAATGCCTTACGCACTTATACACACATACAGGTATACATGAATGTCCTGGCAAAATTATCTGGTTTCTGCTGGATCTGGATCCTGCAACTGGCTCATGACAATCTCTGGTTCATGGATTTGAACCAGTGACCTGCCATATTGCCTGCCTATCTTAGGGTTGTTGCATTCACAGCTTATGAGCTAATATTTTGCATTTTACCTGCCAATCTTTGACTCATTACCCTCTGAAGTCAGTAGCCTGCTGTATTGCCTGCCAATCTTGGGTTCGTCAGCCTCTACCGCTATACGAGTCAGAAAAACCTCCAGCTTGATGTACGTATGGAGGACTTGGGAATTAGCAGCCTCTATAAGTATGTAAACAATTTCCTTGAGATAAATTTATTTATATATATAATCAAATCAAGGCGTTCTGGTAGCATAGTGCCTAAGGCACTTAACTGCTAACCTTCTGAGTCTGATCCGACTTGATGGCACATAACAACAACATAATCAAATCAAACCTACTGCCCTTGAGTCAGTTCCAACACATAGCTACCCCCATTGGGTTTCCAAGGCTGTACATCTTTAAAGTAGATTGCCTCATCTTCTTCCTGACCTGAATTGCTGACCTTCTTGTTAGAAGCCAAATGTCTTACCTGCTACACCACCAGAGCTAGCACTCTCTCTCTGTCTGTCTCTGTCTCTGTCTCTCTCTCTCTCTCTCTCTCTCTCT
>NW_006921791.1:3776877-3833144 GCF_000298275.1 Orycteropus afer afer | reverse complement strand
GTTGTTGTTGTTATTTGCCATTGAGTCGGCCCCGACTCATAGCTACCCCTCCTTGGGTTTCCGAGGTAGTATCACTACGGAAGTAGGAATGCCCGGCCTTCCTTCCAAGGAGTGGCTGGTGGGTTTGAACCATCAGCCTTCTGGTTAGCAGTCAAGTGCCTTTAGCTATCCCCTTCAGGTTTCTGAAGTGGTAAATCTTTACAAAATAGATTGCCCAGTCTTCCTTCTGCTGAGTGGCCAGTGGATTTGAACCACCAACTTTCTGGCTAGCAGTCAAATGTCATAGGTACTATGCCACCAGAGTGCCGTGTGTGTGTGTGTGTGTGTGTGTGTGTATGTTGCCATTGTTTTTATGTGCTATCGAGTCAGACCCAACTCATAGCGACCCCTCCTTGGGTTTCTGAGGCAGTATCAGTATGGAGGTAGATTGCCCAACCTTCCTTCCAAGGAGTGGCTGGTGGGTTTGAACTGCCAGCCTTCTGGTTAGCAATAAAGTGCCTTAGGCACTACAGTATCAGAGCTCCTATACACACACACACACACATTTACATATTTATACACACACACACATATATATAATATATATTATATATATATTATATATATGTTGTTGTTTGATGCTGTCTAATCAGCTCCAACTCATAGTTTCTCTATGTACACAGAATGAAACTTTGCCTGGCCCTGAGTGATCCTCATAATCCTTGCTATACTTGGGACCATCACTGCAGCCACTGTGTCAGACCATCTTGTTGAGGGCCTTCCTCTCTTTCACTGACCCTCTGCTTTAACAAGCATGATATCCCTTTACAGGAAATGGTACATTCTAACAACTTGACCAAAATAAGTGAGATGAAGACTGGCACTTCTCATTTCCAAGGAGAATTATGTCTGCAATTCTTCCAGGACAGATTTATTAATTCCTCTGACAGTCCGTGGTATTTTCAGTATTCTTTACCAAACTATAATTTATAGGCATTAAACTCTTCTTTAGTCTTTCTAATTCACTCTCCAGCTTTCATATGCATAGGAGGTGATGGAAAATACCATGGCTTAGGTCAGGCACACCTTATCCTTCAAAGTGACATCTTTACTCTTCAACACTTTAAAGAAGTAGTTTGCAGTGGATTTTCCCAGTGCAATACTGCATCTGTTTTCTACTGCTGCTTCCATGACTGTTGATTGTGGATCCATGTAAAAAGAATCCCTGACAATTTCAATCTTTTCTCAATTTATCCTGATATTGCTTGTTGTTCCAATTGTAAAGATTTTCCATTTTCTTTATGTTGAGGTGTAATCCATACTGCACATTCTAGTCTTCATCAGTAAGTGCTTCATGTTATCTTCACTTTCAACAAGCAAGTTTGTGTCATCTGAATATCACAGGTTTTTAATGAGTTTTCCTCCAATCCTAATGCTGCAGTCTTCATATAGTCCAGCTTCTAAGATTATTTTCTCAGCATACAGATTGAATGACTGTGGTAAAAAGATGCAACCCTCATGCACACCCATCCTGATTTTAAACAATGCACTACCCCTTTGTCCTGTTTGAATGACAGCCCTTTGGTTCCTCATGAGCACGATTAAGTATTCTGGAATCCCGATTCTTTACAATGTTATTCCTAATTTGTTATGATCCACACAGTCAAATTGCCCTTTCATAGTCAATAAAACACTGGTAAATAACTTTTTTGTATTCTCTGCTTTCATCCAAGATCTCTCTGAGATCAGCAATGATATCACTCATTTCACATTCCCTTCTGAATCCTGCTTGAATTTTTTAAACTTCCTCATCAGTATGCTGCTGCAACCATTTTTGAATTTCATCATCAGCAAAATTTTAATTATGTGTGATATTTATCATATTGATCAATAAATTTCACAACCTGCTTGATCACCTTCATTTAGAATGGGCACAAATATCAATTTCTTCCAGTCAGTTGACCAGGTAGCTGTCTTCCAAATTTGCTGGCATAAATGAGTAAGCACCTCCAGTATTGCATACATTCATGGAAACATCTCAGCAAGTATACTGTCAATTCCTTGAGCCTGGTTTTTCACCAGTTCCTTCAGTGCAGCTTGTACTTCTTCCTTCAATACCATTGGTTTTGATAATATGCTACCTTCTCAAATACATGGATATTGATCCATACTTTTTTATACATTGACCTTGTATATTCCTTCCATCTTTTTTTTTTTTTTTGATGCTCCCTGAATCATTCAATATTATGCACCTGAAATCCTTCAATATTGCTATTCAAGGCTTAAATTTTTTCTTTAGTACTCTCAACTTGAGAAATGCTGAACACATTCTTCCCTTTTGTTTTTCTAACTCCAAGTCTTTTCACATTTCATTATAGTATTTTACTTTGTCTTCTTCAGCTGCCCTTTGAAATCTGTGTAGCTCTCTTATTTTGTCATTTCATCCATTCATTTTAGTTATTGTACTTCTAAGAGCAAGTTCCAGAGTCTCTTATGACATCCATTTTTGTATGTTCTTACTTTCCTTTCTTTTTAATGACAATCTTCTTTCTTTATGTATGATGATCTAGATGTCATCCCACAACTCATCTGGTTTTCAGTCACTGGTGTTCAATGTGTTAAATATATTCTTCAGATAGTCTCTAAAGTCAGGTGGGATATAATCAAGGTTGTATTTTGGTTCTCATGTACTTGTTTTAATTTTCTGCAGCTTCAACTTGAACTTCCATATAAGCAGTTGATGGTCTTTTCCAGTCAGCTCCTGGTCTTGTTTTGACTGAAGATACGAAGCTTCTCCATAGCCTCTCTCTTTCCACAAATCTATCTGATTCCTATGTATTCCATCTGGCAAGGTCCACTTGTATAGAAATCACTTATTTAGTTAACAAAAAGTATTTGCAATGAATGTTATTGGTCTTTCAAATTTCTATCATGCAATCTTTACCATTATTTCTATCACCAAGACCATATTTTCCAACTATCTATTATTCTTCTTTGTTTCCAATTACCAGTCATAATCAATACATCTTGGTGGCATGCTTGTTCAATTTCAGACTGCAAAAGTTGGTAAGAAATCTTCAATTTCTTCATATTTGACTTTAGTGGTTGGTACATATTCTGGTTACCTAGCGCTGCTCTGACAAGAATATATCACCAATGGGATAGCTTTAACAAATGAGTTTATTCTTATAGTTTGGAGGCTTTAAGTCTGAGTTCAAAGTGCCAGACTCTAGAGGATGCATAAAAGCCCCTCAGTCTTGGGCTTCAGCTCTGCCTCCAGCTCCTGGCCCACTGAAGGTAGAGACATTTCTTCATTCAGACAGCTGCTGGCTGCTGAGGCTGCCAAGCCCAAGATTGACAAGTAAAAAATCACAGTCCTGATGTTACCACATGGCAGGCCATTGATTCAAGTCCATTGCAAGTCCCCAGGTCAGCAGAGCATGGCAGGCTACTAACAATGACTTGGCTACATGCAGGGTTCAAGTGTGCCATGGGCTAGAGACCTTTTCCCAAGGCTTCTTCTTATATACAGGAAGCAGACCACATTCCCTAAGGTAGCTACTCAGCTGCTCACAGTAGATTCCACCATGGAGTTGATTACCAGTCTAATTATGGGGAATACTACATCCAGCTTCCCAGCTACTCAACCAGACCCAGCCAAGTTGACACACCAACTGAACTACCAAAAGTCCACCTCTTGTCAACTTGGTATATATACAGCTCTTCATTGGGTGACATCTGTAAAAATCTCTCTCACTGGGGGGCTCCAGTCCCTTAGTTTCTCTAAGTGGTGACCACACTCCCTTGGCCTGGTGGGCCCCTTTCCTCTCCTCTTGGGCATAGTAGCCCTGCCCCCTCAGTTTTGTGTAGTAGCTAAAGCTCCATCCCACTGGATCACATGAACGAGCAGCTCCACACTCCAGAACCACATTGGTGAAGGTCTGGGTCCTTGAAACCTTGGAACCTGTGGTTGTTCCACCCCAAAGGCCATATGGTCCAACCCTTTCAAGCTGAGACAGCTCTGCTTCCGTTTCCTTGGTCCCTCTGCTTTGGACAATTAATGCTGAAGACAACCCACTCTGCTGGAAAACTTTCTGCCCAGAAACCATTTGGCTTTCTTGCTCCATGGGCCAGCCAACCTACTACTCCATTTTATGCTGGTCTTCTCTTCCAATTAATACCTGAAGGCAACCCACTCCACCAGGAAGCCGCCTACTCAAAAGCTTTCTCTTCCGTGGGCTGGTAAGACTGTCACTATCTCATGCCCGTCTCTCTGCTCTGTCCTTGCCATTTCTCATGCCAATCTTTTGGCTCTGCTCCTGCGGTTTCTCATGCTGTATGATGGGGTCTCTCTGCTGGGGTCTCAAGTCAAGGACACACTCCGCTCCTGTTTCCACATTTTAGGTATCTGTCTGAGCAGCACCCCACTATCTCGGTACCATATTCTGTTCTAGTTACCTACTACTGCTCTGAAAAGAATATACTACAAATGGGATGACTTTAAAAAAACAGGAGTTTATTCTTACAATTTAGAAGCTTTAAGTCCAAATTCAAAGTGCCAGATTCTAGAGGCTGGATGAAAGCCCCTCAGCCTTGGGCTTTAGCTCTGCCTCCAGCTCCTGGCCCACTGGAGCTAGAGGTATTTTTTCACTCAGACTTAACTACCACAGTGCATACATTTGAATAACAGTAGTATTATATGGTCTTCCTTGTATGGGTATGGATATTATCCTGTCTGACAGCATTGCACTTTGGGATGTTGAAAGATTTTTTTTGTTTTTGTTTTTACTTTTTAACTTAAAGCAGTAAACATCAATAGATCAAGTATTTGTGAGATGTGAAGATCTGGGTTATCACATATTTGATACTTTTCTGATATTTTGTCAAAGTGAGAAGTATAAGGAAGCTGATTGGTTGGTTCTACTTATACTAGACAAAGCAGTGAAAGAACAAGATGAACTCAGGGCTTTGGAGTCACTGCTCAAGTGACACAGAAAATATTTCAATGTTTCCACTTGTGCCATAAAAGAAAGCCTTACTTCTTGTTGTAACAGAGATAATATTGCTGAAAACAGGCCCAGAGTTTTACCATAGAGTGGCTAAATTACAATACCAATACCAGACACAATACGAGAAATTATATCTGAAGTCATAGTGAGGACATATTGGGAAGAAATGGGATCCTGAAACTTGGGATAGGAAAATAAGGGTAATTAATCAAGAAGCTGTGGACACTGAGCCCCTAAATTCTGTTAAATTACTCCTGCCAGCAAAACCAGCCCTCTTACCCTCTCTGATGAGACTAGGCCAGCTGCGTCTGATGAGTCATTGTTTGAGATATCACCTGGTGCAGCACCTGGGACATTGGCTGGGGCATTGCCTGAGGCAGATGCCTTACAAGACTGCTGACTGTTCCCAGGAACCACTCTCCCACCCATTGTTACTTCTAGAGCTATAACTAGACTTAAGTCCCAGCAAGCCCCAAAAAGTGGAATGCAAGGTATGAACCAAGAGGTACATCACACTCCAAAGGAACTTCTTGATTTCCTAATACGTTCAAACAGAAACCTGGAGAATATGTTTAGGAATGGCTGTTAAGGATGCAGGGTAATTGCACAAGGAACATAATTTTAGATCGATCCAAGTTTATTGATTTTCACAGATCCTTCATTCAATGTCTCAGCTCAATAAGTTAGGGACAGTAGAAAGAGTGAGTAGTTGAACTTGTGGGCTCAGAACCATAGTCGCAGGGGCCATCAATCTCAATTGGCATAACATACTACACAAAACATTTTTCCACCTCCTACTTTGGCGTATAGTGACTGGGATCTTAAAAGTTTGCATCTAGATGCAACGATGGGTCTCTCCTCATCCAGAGCCAAGAAAAATGAAGAAAGCCAAAGATTTATGGGAACAATTAGCCCAAGCGACTGGTACAAGGTGTGATCCTCAGCCTATATGACTATGAGACCAGAAGAACTAGATGGTGCCCACCTACCATTGTCAAACACATGGAGGGGTATCTATGTAGTAGGTCCTGGATAGAGAGGGAAAACGATGTGGAACAAAAGTCATAATCATTTAAAAAAAAAAGGACCAGGTTGGCTGGTCTGACATAGCCTGATGGAACCACTGAGACTATGGCCCCTAGCTGCCCTTCAGGTCTGGAATTGAACCCATACCTGTGGCTTCCACCCAAACAAAAGACAGGCATGTGAGCTGAACATATATACTAGGTAGGTACCCTCCTTTGAGAGATCAATCATGGGAGAATAGGGAGACAGCTCAGGGGGCAGGAGCATGTGGAAGGGAAGGACACAAGGAAGAGTTAACTATGGGGAGGAAGTGGGAGGGGAGCTGTTGCATTGTGGGAAACTGCAGTCAATGTCATGAAACAAAGTGTATGTGAACTGCTATATGGAAAGTGAATTAGCTCTGTAAACTTTCATCCAAATCACAACATAAATAAATAAACAAATAAATAAATAAATAAAAGTTAGGGAAGGATCTAATATTTTATTTGATGAGTTTACTGAAGCATGGATTATGCTATGGGCTACATTAAGTTAAGGTGAAATGTCAGATATAACTTGTGATAATGTAGAAGAGGGTATACAAAATCTTAGGGAAACTGTCATAGTAGAATACATTACCAGATTTCACCCACAGATCCACACATGCAGCACTCAGAGAACGCATCTTTTACTACAATTATGAGGAATAAGGTTGTGAAGGGAGACTCAGCATCATTGAAGACTGTTGTGATTGCTATTTTATGTAAGCCAGACAGCAGGAACTGTCTTAATTGAATTCAAATACTTAACTGCAGTGGGGCTGATTAGACCTTGTGGTGATAGGGACTAAGTGCAGCACTTAATCTACCAAGACAAGGTGGGTGTGGTTATTTCATTACCTCTCTATCAATTCCCAGATTTAAGTGAATTTACAGATCCACAACCCCTTGAATGAAGATGAGGCTGGGTCCCCTTAAGGAAGGGCCCCACTACAGTGACAAAAATTTATACTGTTGTTCTTTCTCCTAGCCTGCCCCAAAGGGAGCTATGACCTTTTACAGGAGTTAATGTTCATCAGAAAAGGAAATAATCAGACTTTCCAGAGATTACTGACCCTGAATTGAGGAGACCCAAAATATCACTGTGGTCCACTAGTCAGAGTGGGAGCATACAGAGGTCAAGTTATTAATGGAGTCTTAGCTCAGTTCCATCTCACAGTGGGTCCAGTGAGTCCCTGAAACAATCCTGGAGTGATTTTCCCACTTCCAGAATGTATAATTAGAATAAACATTCAGCAACTGGCAGAACATACACATTGGATCCTTGACATGTGGTGTAATGAATTTATGGTAGGAAAGGCCAAGTAGAAGCCATTAGAACTACCCCTACCTAGAAAAATAGTAAACCAAAAGCAATATCACATTCTTGAAGGGATTGAATACAGGAATACAATACATTAGTGCCACCATCAAGGACCTGAAACATGCAGAGGTAGCAATTCCCACCACATGTTAATTTAACTCTCTTAGTTGGCCTGTGTGAAAAACAGATGGACATTGGAAAATGACAGTGGATTATTGTAAACTTAACCAGGTATGACTAAAATTGCAGCTACTGTTCCGATGTAGTTTCATTGCTTAAGCAAATTAATATATCTCCTAGTACTTGGTATGCAGCTATTGATTTTGTCAATACCTTTTTATCAATTCTGGATTCAAAAGATTACAGAAGCAGTGCCTGCAGCTGGAAAGGCCAGCAGTACATTTTCACCATCCTACCTCAAGGGTATATCAATTCTCCAACATTATATCATAATTTAGTCTGCAGGGAGTTTGATTGTCTTTCCTTTCTACAAGATGCCACACTGGCCTATTACATTGATGACATTATGTTTATTAGACGTAGTAAGGAAAAGTATTAATGACTAGACTTATTGGTATGACAGCCATGAGCAAAACAAAACAAACACACACACACACACACACACACAAAAAAAAAAAAACACTGTTATTGAGTAGATGCCAAGTCATCACAACCCTATGGAACCTCAAATCCTCATAGGTTTCCAAGTCTGCAAGTCTTTATGGAAACAGACAGCCTCATTTTTCTCCTGGAGAGCAGCTGGTAGATTTGAACCATAAACCTTTTGCTTAGCAGCCAGATACTTTAACCAACAGCACCAAAGCTCCTTATTTGTGCTATAAAGTGAGAAATTAACCCAACAAACAGACACTTTTCATATCAGTGAAATTTCTAGGGGTACAGTGGGGAGGGATCTATCACAATATTCCTAATAAACTGAAGGATAAGTTATTTCATTTGGCCCCTCCCACAACTGAAAAGCTTTTGGTTTATTATTGGCACTTAGTTGAGACTGATTTTCTAGTCACCTTGTTACCATGTGGTCTGAGGTGAACAGGGTGTTGTCTGACCCACAGAGTTGTAACGGATGTGCATAGCAGCACTCTGTCATTAAATGGGAGTGATATAAGAGATGGGGCTTGAGCAGGACCTGAAGGAACAATAAAGTTGCATGAGGAAGTGACCCAAATTCCCGTGGTCTCCATTCAACTCACATTACCTTCCTTCTCCCAGGCCACACCTATGGCTTCATGGGGAGTTCCTTATGATCAATTGACTGAGGAACAGAAAACTCATGCCTGGTTTACAGATGGTGATATGCAGGCACCAGTCAAGAGTAAAACAGCAGCAGAATTGCAGCCCCTTTCTGGGAACTCCCTGAAGGACAGTAGTGAAGAGGAATCCTCCCAATGTGCAGAACTTTGAGCAGTGCATATGCTTGTTAATTTTACTTGGAAGAAGAGATAGCAAGATATGTGATTGTGTACTCATCCGTGGGTTGTGGCCAATTGTTTGGCTGGATGGTCAGGGACTTGGAAAAAACATGATTGGAAAATTGGTGACAAAGATGTATGAGGAAGAGGTATATGGACAGAATAATCTGAATAGGCCAAAGAAGTGAAGATATTTGTGTCTCCTGTGAAGGCTTATCAAAGGGTAACCTCAGCAGAGAAGGATTTTTATTTTTAATGATCCTTTAAGATCCATGTTTCAAATTCCTTTCTGACATCCATCTTGGTCTTCTCTTCCTTTCCCATTTTTTTGGTGACCTGTTGCTTTCTTCATCTCTGATGTTCTTGATGTCATCTCACAACTCATCTGTTCTTTGGTCACTGGTGTTCAGTGCTTCAAGTTGATTGTTGGGATGGTCTCTAAATTCAGGAGGGAGAAACTCAAGAAACTCAAGGCTCTAGTAGACTTGTTTTCATTTTCTTCTGCTTCAACTGAAATTTGTCTAAGAGCAATTGATGGTCTGAAACACAGTCAGCCTCTGGTCTTATTGTGACAGATAATATTGAGCTCCTGCATCTCCTTTTTCCAAAGTAGTCAATCTGATTTCTATATATTCCATCTCATAAGGTCCACATGTATAGGGATCATTTTTGTTGTTTGAAAAATATCTGCAGTGAATAAGTTATTTCTCATGGAAAATTCTATCTGGCATCTTTTCTATCACCAAGGATGTATTTTCAAAATACTTTCACATTCCAACCAATAGTAATTATGAATGCATCTTGTTTGCATGTTTGGTAAATTTCAGATTGCAGAAGTTGGCAAAAATCTTATATTGCTTCATATCTTCTTTTAGGGGTTGGTGCATGTATTTGAATAATAGCCATATGAACTGGTCTTCTTTATAGACATGTAAGTATCATCTTATCACTGACAGCATTATCTCTTGTGCCGCTGGGAAGGTATTTGGCAGCTAACCAAAAAGTTGGCAGTTTGAGCCCACCAGCTGCTCTGTGGATGAAAGATAAGGCATTCTGCTTCCAAAAGATTTAAAGCCTTGGAAACCTATGGGCATTGCTATGAGTCAGAATTGACTCAATGGCAGTGGGTGGAAACAGCACTTCAGGATAGGTCTAGAGATCCTCCTTTGGTCAGTAAATGTGAAGTCATTCCTCTTCAATTAGTCCTTCCCACCATCCACTCATTTGTCAGTTTGTCACACTGTGGTGGCTTGTGTGTTGCTGTGAGGTTAGAGGTTATGTCACTGGTATTTCAAATACCAGCTGGGTCACTTATGGTGGACAGGTTTCAGCAGAGCTTGCAGACTAAGACAGACTTGGAAGAAGGAAGGGGCCATCCATTACTCAAAGAACTGGCCAGTGAAAACCTTATGAAGAGCAGTGAAATACTGTCTGATATGGTACTGGAAAACTTTAGGAATAGCCATGAAATGTTGTCTGATACAGTGCTAGAAGATGAGTGAGTCTCTAAGGTTAGAAGTCACTCAAAATACAACTGGGGAAGAGCTGCCTCCTCAGAGTAGGGCTGACCTTAATGATGTGGTTAGAGTAAAGCTTTTAGGACTTTCATTTGCTGATGTGGCTCAACTCAAAAACATGGAGTGTATGAAGTATGAAAACTGGAGGTTGTCAAAAATGAAATGGAACACATGAAGATTGATATCCTAGGCATTAATGAGCTGAAATGGACTGGTTTTGGCCATTTTGAATCAGATAAGCATATGACCTGCTATGTTGGGAATGACAAATTGAGGAGAAATGACATGGCATTCATCATCACAAAGAATGTTTCGAGATCTATCCTGAAGTACAATGTTGTCAGTGACAGGGTAATATCCATATGCCTACAAGACCAGTTAATGCTACTATTATTCAAATTTACAAACCAACCACACAAAAATAAAGACAAGGAAATTGAAGATTTTTACTAACTACTGCAGTCTGAAATTGACCAAATGTGCAATCAAGATGTGTTGATTATCACTGGTGATTGGAATGCAAAAGTTGGAAACAAAGAAGAATCACTGGTAGTTGAAAAATTTGGCTATGGTGATAGAAATAACACTGGAGATTGTGTGATAGAATTTTAGAAGAGCAATGAATTATGCATCACAAATAACTTTTTGAACAACACAAATGGCAGCTATACATGTGGACTTTGCCAGATGGAGTACACAGGGATCAGACTGTGGAAAAAGGCAATGGAGAAGCTCAATACTATCAGCCAAAACAAGACCAGGAGTTGACTGTGTAAAAGATCATCAATTGCTCACATGCAAGTTTGGGTTGAAGCTGAAGACAATTAAAAGAAATCCATAACAGACAATATAACCTTGATTATATCCCTCCAGAATTTAGAGACCTTCTTAAAAAAAAAAAAAAAAAAAAAAAGATTTGATGCATTGAACATCAATGATTGAAAGCCGAGGAATTGTGGGATGACATCAAGAGCATCATCAATGAAGAAAGCAAGACGTCATTAAAAAGACTGGAAAGAAAGAAACAACCACAATGGATGTCAGAAGAGACTCTGAAACTTGCCCTTGAGCAGAGAGTAGCGAAAGGAAATGGAATAAGTGACAAAATAAAAGAGTTGAACAGGGATTTCAAAGAGCAGCTCAATAAAACAAAGCCAATTATTATAATGAAATGTGCAAAGACCTGAAGTTAGAAAACCAAAAAGGAAGAACACACTTGGCATTTCTCAAGATGAAAGAACAGAAGAAAAAATTCAAGATTCCAGTTGCAATATTGAAAGATTCTATGAGAAAAAATATTGAATAATGCAGGAAACATCAAAAAAAAAAAAGATGGGAGGGATACACAGAGTCACTGTACCAAAAAGAATCAGTCAATGTTCATCCATTTCAGGAGGTGGCATATGATCAAGAATAAATGGTATTGAAGGAAGAAGTCAAAGCTGAACTGAAGGAATTGGCAAAGAACAAGGATCCAGGAATTGAAGGAATACCCATTGAGATGTTTCAACAAATGGATGCCATGTTGGTGGCACTTACTTGTGTATGCTAAGAAATTTGGAAGCCAGCTACCTGGTCAACTGACTGGAAGAGATCCATAGTTGTACCAATTCCAAAGAAAGGTGATCCCACGAATATAAAAATTATTAAACAATATCATTAATATCACATACAAGTAAAGTCTTGCTGAAGATAATTCAAAAAGAATTACAGCAGTATATTGACAGAGAACTTCCAGATATGCAAGCTGGATTTAGAAGAGGACGTAGAACAAGGGATATCTTTGCTGATGTCAGATGGATCTTGGCTGAAAGCAAAGAAAACCAGAAAGATGTTTACTTGTGTTTTATTGACTATGCAAAACCATTTGATTGTGTGAATCATAACAAAATTATGTAGAACATTGAGAAGTATGAGAATTCCAGAACACTTAATTGTGCTTATGGGGAATTTGTACATAGACCAGGAGGCTGTCATTTGAGGAGAACAAGGGGATACTGCATATTTTAAAATCAGGAAGAGAGTGAGTCAGGGTTGTATCCTTTCACCATACTTAACTCAATCTGTATACTGAGCAAATAATCTGAGCAGCTGGACTACATGAAGAAGCATGTGACATTAGGATAGGAGGAAGACCCATTATCAACCTGTGATATGCAGACAACACAACTTTGCTTGCTGAAAGTGAGGATGACTTGAAGTACTTACTGATGAAGATTAAAGACTAAAGTCTGCAGTCTGAATTAAATCTCAACATTAAAAAAAAAAAAACCTACCTGCCATCGAGTTGGTTCTGACTCATAGCAGCCCCTTTTTGGTTTTCTGAGGCAGTATCTCTATGGAAGCAGATTGCACAGTCTTCTTTCCAAGGAGTGGCTGGTGGGTTTGAACAACCAGCCTTCTGGTAAGCAGTAAAATGCCTTAGGTACTACACCACATAAAGAAAACTAAAATCCTCACAACTGGACCAATAAGCAGTATCATGATAAATGGAAAAAAGATTTGAAATTGTCAAAGATTTCATATTACTTTGTTTCACAATCAACATCCATGGAAGCAGTAATCAAGACATCAGACAATGTATTGTACTGGGAAAATCTGCTGCAAAAGATCTCTTTAAAGTACTGAGGAGCAAAGATGTCTTTTTGAGTACTAAAGTGCAGCTAACCCAAGCCATGGTATTTTCAATCACCTCATATGCATGTGAGAGCTGGACACTGAATAAGGAAGACCAAAGACGAATTTATGCTTTTGAGTTGTAGTGTCAGTGAAGAATACCGAAAGTACCATAACTGCCAAAAGAACTAACAAATCTATCCTGCATGCAGTGCAGCTGGAATGCTCCTTAGAAGTGACTATGCCAGACTTTGGCTGACCTATTTCAGTAATGTTGTCAGAAGGGACCATTTGTTGAAGAAGGATAACATGCTTGGTAAAGTGGAGTTCCAACAAAAAAGGAGAAGGCCCCCAACTAGATGGAGTGACTGCAACAATGGGCTCAAGTATAGCAAGAACTCTGAGGTTTGCACAGGACTGGCCAGTGTTTCGTTTAAGTTGTACATTGTTGTTGTTGTTATGTGCCATCGAGTCAGCCCCGACTCATAGCAACCCCTCCTTGGGTTTCTGAGGCAGCATCACTACGGAAGTAGGATTGCCCAACCTTCCTTCCAAGGAGTGGCTGGTGGGTTTGAACTGCCAGCCTTCTGGTTAGCAGTCAAGTGCTTTAGACATATGCTACCAGAGCTCCTAAGTTGTACATAGGGTCACTATTAGTCAGAGCCAACTTGACAGCACTTAACAGCATAGAATTATCTGATTGTTTGATTCAAAATGTCCAGTACCCATCTTCTGCTCACTAATGCCAGGGATATCAATCTTTATGTGTTCCGTTTCATTTATTACAACTTCCAATTTTCCTAGATTCATAGTCTGTAGATTCCACATTCTAATTACTAAGGATGTTTGAAGCTGTTTCTTCTCTTTTTAGACATGTCACATCAGCAAATCTAGTTCCAGAAAGCTTTACTCCATCCATGTCATTAAGATTGACTCTACTTAGAGGAGGCAGCTTTTTCCAGTTGCATTCTGAGTGTCTTCCAATCTGAGGGGTTCATCTTCCTTATTAGAAGGAAGTACTATATTAGAAGTACTATATGAGATAGTGTTTCCTTTCTTTCTGTAATATTTTATATTTTTAGTTTTGTTTTTTTTAATAAGTGGACCTGGCCACATTCATCTTCCTAGTCTTTCTTAGTCTTGACTCTGCTGAAACTTGTACACTAAGGTTGACCCTGCTGGTCTTTGAAATACTGATAGCATAGCTTCCAGCTTTGTAGCCATACACAAGCCACGACAGTGCAACAAACTGACAGATGAGTGGTGGGTATATGCATAGAAGTATGTATATAAGCATAAGTGTATATATATGGAAATATATTTATAGTAGAATAATTTTATACATACTACTTTATTCTTTTTAATTACTTTATTTCAGAATAGTGTGATTACAGTAGAAGGTGAAGAGAAAAAAGTAAAACTTTTGGCTTTGATTTTGAGTTTTCAAATAGACTTTAAACTCAAAATCTGGGCAGATCTCTAATGGTAAAAATCCAAGTTGTGCTATAAACAATGGATTAAAAGAAGAATAGGTTAGGAGTGCATCCACCTCCATATGAAAGTTTAATTAAGTATAAAAAGACTAGAAAATAATTAGAAGCCAAAGGGGAAAATACACTGCAGATACTCCTGTATTCATGAAAATTATCTGTTTAATGTCCTCTTCCTTCTAGTAGGGGAAGTGTGAAAACTATGAAGTTGACAAAACCACAGAGAGTATAATAAAGAGAACCTGAGGGCCCTAACACTTTCCTTGGACCCAAAACTTTTAAATTTCTCAGCTGAAACTGAAATTGTACCATGGGCAAGAGGAGGGCTTGGAAGTGATTAAATGTAAACAGACCTATGGGCCTATACTTGCAAGGACCTAATGGTCAAAATGGTAATTACCTAAAGTGACTTATGAGGACCTGGTGTGTAACTCCATCATCTCAGAACATGTCAAATACAAAAGAGATGTTATATCCTAGCACATTTCATCAGAACATAAAAGTCAACCTTAAACCAGTTACCTCATTTCTAGCAATTCTGTATAATACAGTGCAATTTGTTGGAAGGAATCCCTGGGTTGCACAAATGATTAAATGCTGGATGACTAGCTGAATGTTTGGCCAAGATGCACTTTGGAAGACAGACTGGTTGATATTCTTCCCAAAGATCACAGCCTTGAAAAGCCTATTGAACAGTCCTACTCTGTAACATATTGGACACTAAATACAACAATAGTAAAGTTATTGGAGACTTATGTACATCCCTGGCTAGATTCAAGAAAAATGAGGAGATGACTATGTTTAAATTTACCCGAGACTTACCCATTACATTTTTTGACATGAAGCAAATTAGATATTTAAGAAAAGGAAGAAGTTCATTTGAAGAGTAATAAGTTCATAAACTATTTACAGGCCTGATTTGGTTTTGTCACTTTTGAAAATAATCCACATTACAGATAAATCAAACATAGCATTCATAGAAGTACAGTAACATTAATGTATTTTCAAAAATTGTAGAAGGAAAAAAGATTTGTTGTTGTTGTTGTTATGGGCCGTCCCCCCTGACTCATAAAGCTAACTCTAAATGAGAGACTGAGAATAGGCTTCAAAATTTAGATGATGTTTCACTTGTCCTTGAATAATGTGAAAATTTTTTACTCATGGAAATAATTTTTACTCATAGAAAATTTCACATTACTTTATAAAGGGATAGATAGAAAGAATATGAATTTTGAAATATATCTGGAATTAATCAACTATACCTTTTAGTTTATAGTTTATAGCATATATTCTCCTCATTTACATAAAACCTAGAAACTAAAGATAAATAGAGACTTTCCCAATATTTTAACATAAATAATATACAGACATTCTAATTGTAAATCATAGCAGAACAAATCCAAGAGTCTTATACATTTGTCTTTTTTGTTTGTTTGTTGGTTTGTTTTGTTTTTACTTTTTCCTCTATATTGATCTGTATTCATACCATAACCATAGGGACCACAACTAAGAAAATTAAGTGAACTCTGAAAACCTAGATATTTTAGCAAGTGGAAAAGTATAATCAACTCTCATAGACACAGTGAGATGACACACAGATAAAACTTAGGCAACAATGGACAAATATATTTCAGTGAACATAACCTCAAAATCTATTAATTTTTTCTAGTAAAATTGTGTTTACTAGAATATTTGATGTCCTTGGTGACACTTTTTTTTTGCAAAACCTTGTGTTCAGAAGAAGTCTCATATTATACTGAGTATAGCAACTATAGAAGCAGCAGTCAAGGAATCAAAGTACTTATTGCAATGGGCTAATCTGTGGCAAAAGATCTCTTCAAAACCTTAAAAAGCAAAGATGTTACTTTGATGGCTAAAGTGTGCCTTACCCAAACCAAAGTATTTCAATTGCCTCATATGCATACAAAAGCTGGATAATGGAAAAGAAAGATCAAGGACTGACATATTTGAATTGTGGTATTGTTGAAGAATATTGAATATATCATGGATGCCAGAAGATAGACCAAATCTGTCTGGGAGGAAATACAGCCAGACTGCTCCTTAGAAGAGAGGATGGAGAGACTTTGTGTTGCTTCTGTCGAACATGTCATCAGGATAAACCAATCATTGCAGGAAGATATCATGGTTGTTACAGTAAATTGTCACCAAATAAGAGGGAAATCTCAATGAGGCACATTGACAAAGTGGCTGCAACAATGCAGTCAAATATAAAAATGATTGTGAGGATGGTGCAGGACTGGAAAATATTTTGTTCTGTTATATATAAGATTGCCGTGAGCCAGAGCCAACTCTTTCTCACATAGAGGAACAACAAACATGGCAGGCAGAAAAACAATATTAAATCATTGGAAAAACTTTTTAATGAAAGACATAATACCTGGTACTAACATTTCACATAGTGGTCATGCAATAACTGATTATTGATTTGATTTATATGTATTTATTCATATTCCTCATTTTTTCTGGTGAAAAATTTTGTCAACTAAGGTATAGGGGCTCATCTTAGTCCTTCTTCTGGATAAATGCAAGTTATTATACATATTCTATAATATATTGTGGTTACTATGTTTGGCAGTTAATTTAAATGGAGATATGTGGAGAAGTATTTTGAGCTTCCAAGACCATATTTTCCAACTACCAATGATTTTCCTTTGTTTCCAACTTTTGCATTCCAATCAATAGTAATTACCAATACATCTTGATTGAATGTTTGGTCAATTTCAGACTGTAGAAGTTGCTAAAAATCTGGTAGTTGGAAAATATGGCCTTGGTGATAGAAATGATACCAGAGACTGCATGACAGAATTTTTAAGACCAATTGCTTATTTATTGCAAATACATTTTTTCAACATAAATGTCAGCTATAAATGTGGACATCACCAGATGGAATAAACAGGAAGCAAATTGATTGCATTTATGGAAAGAGGTGATGGAGAAGCTCAATATCATCAGTCAGAACAAGGCCAGGAGCTGACAATGGAACAGATGATCAATTGCTCATATGCAACTTCACCTTGAAAATGAAGAAAATTAAAACAAGCTCATGAGAGCCAAAATACAACCTTAGTTATGTCACACCCAAATTTAGAGACCATCTGAAGAATAGATTTGATACACTGAACATCAATGACCAAAGGCCAGAAGAGTCATGGGATGATATAAAGAATATCATATCTGAAGAAAGCAAAAGGTTTTTAGAAAGCAGGAAAGGAAGAAAAAATGCCAAAGTGGATAACAGAAGGGACTCTGAAAGTTGCTCATGAATGGAGATAGCTAAAGTAAGTGTAAGAAATGATAAAAGAGCTGAACAGATGATTTCAAAGGGCTGCTTGAGAAAACAAAGTAAAATATTATATTGAGATGTGCAAAGACCTGGAATTAGAAAACAGAAAGGAAAGAATATACATGGAACTTCTCAAGCTGAAATAATGGAAGAAAAAATCAAGCCTTGAATTGCAATATTGAAGAATTCCATGGGCAAAATACTCATCTGTCAGTTGGTCATACTGGGGTGGTTTGAATGTTACTGTGAGACTGGAGGCTATGCTACTTGTGTTTTAAATATCAGCATGGTCACCAATGGTGGTGGACAGAATTCAGCAGAGCTTCCAGACTAACACAAAATCAGAAGAAGGAAGGGACCATCCAATTCTCAAATAATTGGCCGTTGAAAACCTTATGAAAAACAGTGAAGCACTATAAGATAGATTATTGGAAATAGCCTTGAAACATTGTCTGATATAGTGCCAGAAGATGAGCCCCTCATGTTGGAAGGCACTCAAAATAGGACTGAAGAAGAGCTGCTTCCTCGTAGAGTCAACCTTAATGACATAGATGGAGTAAAGCTTTCAGGACTTCCATTTGCTCATGGGGCATAACTCAAAATGGGAAGAAACAACAGAAAACATGCATTAATAATGGGAACATGGAATGAACAAGTATGAATGAAGGAAAATTGGAAGTTGTCAAAAATGAAACAGATTGCGTAAAGATCACTATCCTAGGCATTAGTGAGCTGAAATGGATGGATATGGACCATTTTGAATCAGACAATCATATGATCTACTATGTTGAGATTAATTAATTGAAGAGGAATGGTGTCGCATTCATCATGACAAACAATGTTTCAAGATCTATCCTAAAGTGCAATGCTGTCAGTGATAGGATAATATCCATATGTCTAAAGGGAAGACCAGTTCATACTACTCTTATTCACATTTAAGCACCAAACAGAAAGCCAAAAATGAAGACATTGAAGGTTTTTACCAACTTTTGTAGTATGAAATTGACCAAGCATGCCATCAAGATTTATAGGTTATTACTGTTGATTGGAACGTGAAAGTTGGAACCAAAGAAAAATCACCATTAGTTCTAAAATATGGCCTTAGTGATAGAAATTACTCTGGAGATCACATGATAGAATTTTGAAAAAACAATGGAAAAATGCAATATCTTTAGCCAAAACAAAGTTGGGAGCTGACTATGGAAGAGACCATCAATTGTTCTTATGCAATTTGAAGCTGGAGAAAATTAAAATAAGTCCATGAATGCCAAAATATGAACTTGATTATATCACACCTGAATTTAGAAACCATCTAAAGAATAGATTTGATACATTGAACACCAATGACCAAAAACCAGACCAACTGTGGAATGACATCAAGAAAATCACACATGAAAAAAGCAAAAGGTCATTAAAAGGAAAGGAAAAAAAGAGCAAAATGAATGTCAGAAGAGACTTTGAAGTTTTCCCTTCAATGGAGAGTAGCTAAGTAAATGGAAGAAATTATAAGATAAAAGATTTTAACAGATGATTTCAAAGAGCAGCACAAGAAGACAAAGTCAACTATTATAAATAAATGTGGAAAGACCTGGAGTTAGAAAAATAAAGGGCAAGAACATGTGTGGTATTTCTCAAGCTAAAGGAACTGAAGACAAATGTCAAGCCTCGAGTGCAACATTGAAAGATTCTTTGAGCAAAATATGGAATAATGCAAGAAACATTAAAAGAAGATGGAAGGAAGACACAGAGTCACTGTACAAAAAAGTCTGTCGATGTTCATCTATTTCAGGAGGTGGCATTTGATCAAGAACCAATGGTACTGAAATAAGAAGTCCAACCTGCACTGAAGGAATTGGCAAAAAACAAGGATCCAAGAATTGACGGAATACTCTTTGAGATGTTTCAAGGAACAGATGCCACACTGGAGGCACTTACTGGTCTATGCCAAGAAATTTGGAAGACAGCTACCTGGCCAACTGACAAGAAAAGATCTATATTTGTACCCATTTCAAAGAATAGTCATCTAGCAGAATGTGGAAATTATCAAACAATATCATTAATTTCCCACCTAAGTAAAATTTTGCTGAAGATAATTCAAAAACGGTTGCTGCAGTATATTGTCAGGGAACTTCCAGAAATGCAAACTGGATTCAGAAGAGGACATGAAACAAGCAATATTATTGCTGATGTCAGATGGATCTTGGCTGAAAGCAAAGAATACCATAAAGATGTTTACTGGTGTTTTATTGACTATCCAAAAACGTTAATCTGTGTGGATTGTAACAAATTATAGATAACATTGAGAAGAATAGGAATTCTTCTCAAAGAATTGGCCAGTGGAAACCTTATGAATAACAGTGAAACATTGTCTGATATATTACTGGAAAACGTTATGAATAGTCCAATTCCTATTCCTAGTTCTTGGCTAATCATATTTTGATTACCTTCCAAACTGAGGGGCTCATCTTCTGGCACTATAGTGCACAATGTTTTTGGGCTATTCATAATGTTTTCCAGTAATATATCAGACAATGTTTCACTGTTATTCATAAGGTTTCCACTGGCCAATTCTTTGAGAAGAGGATGGCCATTTCCTTCTTCAAAGTCTGTTTTAGTCTGGAAGCTCTTCTGAAACCTGTCCTCAATGGGTAACTCTGTTGGCATTTGAAACACTAGTGGCATAGCCTCTGGCCTCACAGCAACACTTAAGCCACCACAGCACAACAAATCAACAGGCAAGTTTGTCTCCCTTAGTTGTTCCAAACTGCTCCACTCATTTCCCAGTCTCCTGCATCCTGCTCACTTACCCATCCTGACTCCAGGGCGCTCCATGCACACAAACACCCACTTTCTGCTGGTCCCAGCTGGCTTACTGCAGCCTTGCCTCCAGGTTGCTTCCAAACACTCAAATACCTGTCTTCTGCTGATCCTGGGCTGGCTTACTGTAGCCTTACACTTGGAGAAGTTCTATTCTATTCTAAATCTTCACTATGCATTATGAGTTGAAATTGACATAATAGCAATAAGGTATGTATATATATGTGTGTGTGTGTGTGTGTGTGTATATATATATATATATGTATATATAAAACACACATAAGTTAAAAAAAACAAATACACTACCATCAAGAAGTTGGATTCAACTCATAATCATATGCATACACAGACACACATACACACACACATATATACATGTATATACACACACATATCATATATATACATATCTACCCACTGCCATCTAGTCAGGTCAGACTCAGAGTTACCTCCATCATGGTCGAAGGCTGTAAATCTTTGTGAAAGTAGATTGCCTCATCTTTCTCCCATGGAGGGGCTGGTCATTTCAAACTGCTGATGTTTGGGTTAGCAGCCCAATACCTTAACCACAGCACCACTGGAGCTCCTTATATATAACCACACACATATAAATACATATATACATATATTTTCTCAAGGCTGTGAATATTAACAGAAGCAGGCTTCATCATCTTCCTTCCATGAAGCAGCTGGTGAGTATAAGAGTACAATGTCTTTTAAATTTTTGTTCACCCTTTTTCAGACTGTTAGCTTACCATTCAATTAAGTGTCCTCATGGTTATAAGATGTAGTCATTCCTGACAATACATTCAGACATACCACCATTCTCTGAAATTAAAGCTATCACTTTCTTATGTGCTTTAATAAAAGCAAGGTCAGATATATTTCCAGAAAATTCCAAGACACTCCTCTCAGATCTGATTGACAATAATTGTGTCAGATGCTCACACCTAAACTCATCACTAGAAAACAGCTTGGGAAGACCATGCTTGATGTAAACTAATGAGATAGTTGTGATAGTTGGAGCTGTGTGTCAACTTGGCTGGACCCCAGTTCTGTGTGGTTGTTCCCATGATAGGATCAAATGACTGTGTTCTGAGTGGCCAATATGCCCAAGGGGAGTTTCCCTAGGGGTGTGGCCTGCTTCCAGGATATCCAGGGACATCCTGGGAAGAGAGATATTTCTTCTGTGGATCAGGACCCTGGTGTGCTGACTACAACCTTCCGTGAGTGAGCAGCCCATCGCCTGACCTGGAGATCTTGGATTCATCTTTCGTTGGAGTCAACAACCAGTGTACTGCCTGCCAGCCTTGAATTTCTTGGCCCCCTGTAGTTGCGGAAGCTAAGGCTGCCTCTAGCCCAATGTTTCCTCCAGGGACTTTGGACTTGCCAGTTTCTATACGTTTGTGAGCCATTTTGGATTTGCCAGTTTCCATACGTTTGTATGAGTCAGGGCTGACTTGACAGCAAAGAACAGCACAACAGCAACATACTTTTGTGAGCCATTTTCCTAAGATAAATCTCTCTCTCTCTCTCTCTCTCTCTCTCTATATATATATATATACGCTTTGCTGGTTTTTGTTTCTCTGGAGAACCCAGTCTAACACAATAGTATAATCAGATAGCTGAGAAAATCCAGGGTTCCTCCAGCCATGGATACTGGATAGACTCAAAACAAAAACTACTGAAATTTATCGAATCAATCTTATAGCATAAAAATTATGTTTATCTTTTTGTCAAAAAATAAATACTGACATGCTATTTTAAATATATTTGCTTCTTACCTGGAAGTTTAGCCTTGGTTTAGGATTTTTCTGGTTCTTAAGAATAGGGACAATATAAGCCTTTGGGGAAAGTAATGCAAGTACCATTACAAAATAGAGCTTTATAGTAAGAGTAATTTCATCTACAAGTTAGATTTTCAGTTAACATATGTGACTGCTATCTAAACTCCTCTTTTCACATGTCTCTCCCTGGGGCCTTTTCTGATTACAACAGTTGTTTTTTCATATTATGGTTTCATTAAAAATGAAATTTTAGCTGCCTGAATCAAGCCTTCTTTTTTTCTGACAGAATAGCAAACAGCTTAGCTGAAACTATTAAAATCAACATAAACAGTCTCTTGAAATGGGTAAAATGAGTTCAAGTGTAAGGGCAGAAACCTGTGAAAATCTGGAGGCCACTAGAAGAGGTAGGATTACTGAAGAACATCATTGTCAGAGAAACAAAGCATGCAAGAGAAAAAGTTAGGTCTTCCCTATGAGGTCAAGAAAAGACCATAAAAAAATATTAGCCATATCACTGGCACTGGCATTGACTCCCATGAGTTACTCAAAGGTCAAGATAGGTTTATGCAGAGTTATAAAAATTGGAAGTATCATGTGTGATCTCATAAAACAAGCCTTCCTGATCCCTTAAAGCTTATTTCAATATGAAATAACATGCTAAAAAAAAATCCTCAAATTTGACTTCCAAAATCTGGAAAATTAGAATATCTTAATTATTAAATAATTAGTAGGGAATATAACATTGAATGAAACTGGTAGGGATGGCCAGGATGCAGCGGCAGATAGCTTTTTTGGAGGGTCAGAACTGGTTGGGACAGCTGGTAGGTGGTGGTAGATGGCTTTTGGAGGGCTAGAAATTGTAGGGAAAGCCGGGAGAAGAAAAGGAACAGTTTGGAACAGCTAAGGAAGATTAACTCGTTGGTCAGTTTGTCATCTTGTGGTGGCTTGTGTGTTGCTGTGAGGCTTGACATGGTGCCACTGGTGTTTCAAGTGCCATCAGGGTTAGCCATAGTCGACAGGTCTCAGTGAAGCTTCCAGCCTAAGATAGACTCAGAGGAAGGAAGAGCCCATCCACTTCTCAAAGAATTGGCCAGTGGAAACCTTACAAATAGTGGCGAAACATTGTCTGATATATTACTGAAAAAAAGCCCTACAACATTGTCTGGTATAGTGCCAGACGATGAGCCCCTCAGGTTGGAATGCACTCAAAATATAACTAGGAAAGAGCTGTCTCCTCAGAATAGAGCCAACCTTTATGATGTTGATGGAGTAAAGCTTTCAGGACTTCCTTTTGCTGATGTGGGACAAGATAAGAAACAGATGCAAATATCCACTAATAATTGGAACATGGAATGTAAGAAGTATGAATCTAGGAATATTGGAAGTTGTCAAAATGAAATGGAAAGCATAAAGATCGATATCCTAGGCATTAGTGAGCTGAAATGGATTGGTTTGGGCCATTTTGAATCAGACAACCCTATGATCTACTATGCCAGGAATGACAAATTGAAGAGGAATGGCATGGCATTCATCGTCACAAAGAATGTTTCAAGATCTATCCTGAAGTGCAATTCTGTCAGTGACAGTATAATATCCATATGCCTATGAGAAAGACCAGTTAATATTATTATTATTCAAATTTACGCACCAACCACCAAAGCCAAAAATGAAGAAATTGAAGATTTTTACCAACTCCTGCAGTCTGAAATTGACCGAACATGCAATGATGTGTTAATTATTGCTGGTGATTGGAATGCAAAAGCTGGAAACAAAAAAGAATTACCGATAGTTGGAAAATATTGTCTTGGTGATAGAAATGACCCTGGAAATCGCATGATAGAATTTTGCAAGACCAACAACTGATTAATTTCAAATACCTTTCTCAACATAAACAGTGGCTATACATGTGGACTTTGCCAGACAGAGTACACGGAATCAGATTGACTACATCTGTGGCAACAGGCAATGGAGAAGCTCAGTATCTTCAACCAAAACAAGGCCAGAAGCTGATGGTGGAATAGACCATCCACTGCTCATATGCAAGTCCAAGTTGAAAATGAAGACAATTAAAACAAGCCTACAAGAGCCAATATGACCTTGATTTTATCCTTCCTGAACTTACAGATCATCTATAGAGTAGATTTGATGCATTGAACACCAATGACTGAAAACTAGAAGAATTGTGAAATGACATCAAGAACATCATCCATGAAGAAAGCCAAAGGTCATTGAAAAAGACAAGAATGAAAAAAAGACCAAAATGGATGTCAGAGGAGACTCTGAAACTTACCCTTGAATGGAAAGTAGCTAAAGAAAATGGGAGAATTGACAAGATAAAATAGCTGAACAGAAGATTTCAAAGAGCAGCTTGAGAAGGCAAAGTCAATTATTATAATGAAATATGCCACAAGTTGGAGTTAGAAAACCAAAAAGGAAGAACACGCTCAGCATTTCTCAAGCTGAAAGAACTGAGCAAAAAATTTAAGCCTCAAATTACAATATTGAAAGATTCCATGGGCCATATGTTGAATGATGCAGGAAACATCAAAAGAAGATGGATGGAATATACAGAGTCACTATAACAACAAAAAAAAAATTGGTAGATGATTATTCATTTCAGGAAGTCACAAATGATCTAGAACCAATGATTTTGAAGAAAGAAGTCAAAGCTGCACTGAAGGAATCAGAAAAAAATAAGTCTTCAGGAATTGATGAAATACCCATTGAGTGTTTCAACAAACTGATACCTCCCTGGAGGCACTCATTCAGCTATGCCAAGAGATTTGTAAGACAACTACCTGGCCAACTGGCTGGAAGAGACCCATATTTGTACCCATTCCAAAGAAAGGTAATCCCACAGAATATGGAAATTATCAAACAATGTCATTGATATAGGAGCTCTGGTAGCATAGTGCCTAAGGCACTTGACTGCTAACCAGAAGGCTGGATGTTCAAAACCACCAATCATGCCTCAGAAGGAAGGTTGGGCAATCTACTTCCATAGTGACACCACCTCAGAAATCCAAGGAGGGGTCGCAATGAGTTGGGTCCAATGGCACACAATAACAACAACAAAATCATTGATATTGCATGCAAGTAAAATCTTACTGAAGATAATTCAAAGATGGTTGCAGCAGTATATTGACAGAGAACTTCCAGAAATACAAGCTGGATTCAGAAGAGGATGTAGAATGAGGGATATCATTGCTGATGCCAGATGGATCTTGGGTGAAAGCAAAAAATACCAGAAATATGTTTACTTGTGTGTTATTGATTATGCAAAGGCATTTGATTGTGTGGATCATAACAAATTATGGATAACATTGAGAAAAATGGGAATTCCAGAACACTTAACTGTGCTCATGAGGAACCTGTACATAGACCAGGAGACTGTCATTTGAACACAACAAGGGAATACTAAAGGGATACTGCATGGTCTAAAATCAGGAATAGAGTATGTCAGGGTTGTATCCTTTCACCATACTTATTCAGTTTCTATGCTGAGCAAATAATCCAAAAAGCTGGACTATATGAAGAAAAATGTGGTATCAGGATTGGAAGAAGGCTTATTAACAACCTGCAATATGCAGGTGACACAACTTTGCTTGTGGAAAATGAGAATGACTTAAAGCACATACTGATGAAAATTAAAGACTATAGTCTGCAGTATGGATTACACCTCAATATAAAGAAAACAAAAATCCTCACAACTGGACCAATAAGCAGCATCACAATAGCTGGAGAAAAGATTGAAATTGTCAAAGATTTCATATTACTTGGTTCTACAATCAATGCCAATGGAAGCAGCCGTCAAAACCAAAAGACATACTGAATTGGGCATATCTGTTGCAAAAGACCTCTTTCAAGCACTGAAGAGCACAGATATCTCCCTGAAAACTAGGATACGCCTCACCCAAACCATGGTATTTTCAATCCCCTCATATGCATGTGAGAACTGGAAAATGAATAAGGAAGGTTAAATAAGAGTTAATGGTTTTGAATTGTGGTGTTGGTGAAGAATCCTGAAAGCACCAAGAACTGCTAAAATAACTATTGTCCTGGAATAAGTGCAGTCAAAATGCTCCTTGGAAGCAAGAACAGCCAAAATTTGTCTCATTTACCTTAGTCTGTTGTCAGAAGGGACCATTCCATGGGGAAAGATGTCATGTTTTGACATCTGTGGAGGGTCAATGAAAGAGGGGAAGGCCCTCAATAAGAGGGATAGACAAGGTGGCTACAGTGATGGGCTCACGTATAGTAAAGATAGCGAGGCTGGCACAGCATCAGGCAGTATTTTGTTCTGTTGTACATAAGGTCAAGGTCACTATGAGCTAGAGATGACTTAATGGCACATAACAACAACAACGTAACTTTGAACAACCTGGTAAAATGTCTTGAAGATACTCTTTAGGTACCTCTATCTTGTTCAATCTATTTGGTAGCTACTACGATCTCATTCTTCTGACAATTAGGAATTTTTAAGACCAGTTCACCACCATTCGTCTGTCAGTTTAAAATCAGTAAGAGTACGCATCAAGGTTGTATCTTCACCATACAATCTATATGTTGAACAAATCTGAGAAACTGGACAACATGAAGAACATGGCATCAGGATTGGAGGAAGAACCATTAACAATCTGTGATATGCAGATGATACAACATTGCTTGCTGAAAGTGAAAGAAAACTTGAAGAGCTTACTTGTGAAGATCAAAGTCTATAGTCTTCTCTATGGATCACACCTAAACATTAAGAATACAAAAATCCTCACAACTGGACCAATCAATCACGTCAGAACAAATAGAGACAATATTGAAGTTGTAAGGGATTTCAATTTCCTTGAATCTACAATCAACAGTCATGGAAGCAGAAGTGAAAAAATCAGACATCATATTGCACCAGGCCAATGTGCTGCAAAAGACTTCTTTAAAGTGCAAAAATGTCATTTTTTAAGCTTGTGCCTAACCCAAGTCATGGTATTTTCAATTGCTTCATATGCATGTGAAAGCTGGACAATGAATAAGGAAGACCAAGTAGCAGTTGATTCCTTTGAATTGTGGTGTTGGTAAAGAATACTGAAGATATCATTGACTGCCAGAAGAACAAATGAATCTGTCCTGGATGAAGTGCAGTCAGTATGCTCCTTGCAGATGAGAATGGCCAGACTTTGTCTCACCTACTTTGGTCATGTTGTCAAAAGAGCCATTCCCTAGAGAAGGATATCATGCTTGGTAAAGTAGAGGGTAAGCAAAAAGGGGAAGCCTTCAACAAGATATATGGACACAATGGCTGCAGTAATGGGCTCAAGTATAACAAGGATTATGAGGATGATGCACAACTTGGGCAGTATTTTGTTCTGTTATACATGAGATATCTATGAGTGAAAGCCAACTTGACAACACCTAATAAGAACAACAACCAGATAGTTCAATCATCTGCTGTTTTCTAAGACCTCACAATTTCTTCAATGTCACTAAATTCTCTAGCAAAACAAACAAACAAACAAACTCACTGCCGTCAAGTCTATCCCGGCTCATAGCAACCCCTCCTTGGGCTTTCAAGGTGGTATCTCTAGGGAAGTAGATTGCCCAATCTTCCCTCTGAAGAGTGTCTGTGGGTTTGACCTACCAGCTTCTGATTAGCAGTCAAATGCCTTAGGCACTATGCCACCAGAGCGCCTACTAAATTCTCTAGGTAAGGGTTTTTAAATCTCACCAATATTGAAACTTTGGACTGGATAATTCTTTATTGTCAGATCATATGCTGTGCATTATACAAGGTTTAGCTGTATAGATGATCTCTACCCACAAGAAGTGAGTAGCATTCCCCTAGTTATGACAACCAAAAAGTGTATAGACTTACAAAATATCCCCAAGGTACAATCTTGACTTTGATTAAGAATAATAGTTATAGATAATTCATATATTTTCTTAGGTTTATGGATATACCTGTCTAAACTTATCCACTTGTATTCATATATTCCACATCTTCCAAATGAAGCACAAAATTCTTCAGAGTCTATTCTCCTTAGAAAACCATGAAAGGGAGGTATTTTTACCTTTTTCACATGAAGAGTCAAGTGCAAATCAAGACAGAGAGAATCTAATGTTGATAATAGACAAGCAGTATATTTTAGATGTCCAAAGGAACAGGGCAAGAGTGAGAACACAGGATATAAAACAAGAGGTAAGGAATCCAGAACAGTAGGAAAAGTGAAACAGAGTGCTCAATAGAATTAAAAAAAAATCAGGTATAGGATCTGAAAATAATTATAAGTATGCCAGTCTCTTGCTCTTTTTTAATTTTAATCAAAAACAGTGGTGTCAGTTGGTCAGTTTTGATGGAATGGGATAGAATAAAAAGGAGAGGAGTCAAAAAAAAAAGTTGAAAGAGTACAATTGTGGAAAAAAACAGAGAATAATAGACAAGTTGGACTAGAAATAAAATTATTTAAAATATAATACATACATCTATGTGTTATCAAAAAATTTAAAACTGAATATGAAGTGTCCTTTATAATTTGGGGTTACTTTATAGTTAAAAAGTGTAACATAGGAAAAGTGCTATTATTAATCTCATTTTAGAAATAAAGAAACTTACACTCAAGGGAGTAGAAAAAATAGACTTAAAAAGTTCAACTCCTAATATAGTTGTAAAAGCCAAATGAACATTATAATGGGGAGGAAATGGAATAGAGACTATCACAAGAGTGTGGATAGTTTATAATGATTGTAAAGAAGGGAGAGCATCTTTTTTGAAGGGAAAATCATCACCACCACTTTGAGTGACATAGAAGTTTACCAGAGAAGAATGGAGTTAGCAGTTATGTATCTGCTCTGTGTTAGGCCACTTGCTGAACATGTCATATTTCTTATCTCATTTAATAGTCAAAAATGCTACGATATATTATCTTCCCTGCATTGCCATTGAGGAAACTAATGAAATCAATCACTTGACCTACATGACACAAATATGAAACAACAAACACAGAATTCAAATCTCGATCCCTGTCTCCAAGGACCAGGCTCTAACATTAAGTATCCCTATTCATTTCAAGTGATTTTATTGTTTAAAAATATTTACAAATATCTGCATTTCAATATTACATAAAACTTTACCTATTTAGATTAAAAGAATCATATATTTATTAATCATTCTATTTTTAATTGCTGTTTAAAATACATGTCAAAAACTATAGAAATCTTCAGTACAAAATTCAATGAATAATATCCAACCAAGTAAATATTGTTCTTTTCAGATGCCATTGAGATAGTTCCAACTCATACCAACCTCAGGAACAAAAGAACAAAACACTGTCTGATCCTTTGGCATCATCATAATTGTTGCTATGTTTGAGCCCATTGTTGTAGCCACTACGTCAGTTGATCTTGTTGAAGGTCTTCCTCTTTTCACTGACCCTCTGTTGTACAAATTATGGTGACCTTCTGCAGGGACTAGTCCTTCCTGATAGCATGTCCAAAGCATGTGACACAAAGTGTTTTCTCTCTTTCTTCTAAGGAGCATTTTGGCTGTACATATTCCATGTCAGCTTTGTTCATACTTCTGGCAGTCCAAGATATAGTCAATATTCATCACTAACACTAAAATTCAAAGGCATCAATTTTTTCCTAGCCTTTTTTTACTCATTGTCAAGTCTTCACATGTACATGAGGCAACTGGAAGTACCATGGCTTGAGTCAAACTCACCTTAGTCCTCAAAGTGACATCTCTGCTTTTTAACACTTTTTAAGAGCCTTTTGCTGCATCTTTTCGCAATACAATACATCATTTAATATTTTGACTGTTGCTTCCATGGGTGTTGATTGTGAATCCAAGTAAAGTGAAATCATTGACAACTCAGACTTTTCTCTGTTTATTATGATGTTGTTTATTATTCCAGTTGTGAGAATTTTTGTTTTCTTTATGTTGAGATGTAACCATTGCTAAAGGCTTTAGTCTTTTATTTTCATCAGTAAGTTCTTCAAGTCATCATCATTTTCAGCAAGCATGGTTGGCTCATCTGCTCCTTGAAAGCTATTAGTGAGTCTTCCTCCAATCCTGGTGCTACTTTCTTCTTAATATAGTCCAGCTTCTTGGATTATTTGCTCAGCATACAGATTGAATAAGTATAGTGAAATGATACAACCTTGATGCACAAGTTTCCTGATTTTAAACAATGCATTATCCTATTGTTCTGTTCAAACAACTGTCTCTTGTTCCATATACAAGTTCTGTATGAGCACAATCAGGTGTTCTAGAATTCCCATTTTTTACAATGCTATCTATAATCTGTTATCATCCACATAGTCAAACGTTTTTGCATAGTCATAAAACATCTTGTTTTGTTGTTATTTGCCATCCAAAGCATAGGTAAATATTTTTTTCCAGATTCTTAACTTTGTACATTCCACATTCCAATGATTAACAGATGTTTACAACTATTTCTTCTCATTTTGAGTTCTGCTCCATCAGCAAATGAACATCCTAAAATCTTTACTCCCTCCATGTCATTAAGGTTGACTCTACTTGGAGGAGACAGTTTTTCCCCAATGGTATTTTGAGTGCCTTCCAACTTCATGGGCTCATTTTCTGGCACTATATCAGACAATGTTTTGTGGGTATTCATAAAGTTTCAGCAGTCATTTTCTTTCAGAAATCGATGTCCCTGTCCTTCCTCCTATTCTATCTTAGTCTGGAAGTGCCACTGAAAACTATCTACCACAGGTAACCCTGCTGGTATTGAAATACCTGTGGCATATATTCCAGCATCACAATAACACATAAGCCACCACAGTATGACAGACTGACAGATGATTGGTATATATTATATAATAAATAATTGATAAGTGATTATTTTAAATAGTTATCCTATTTTTAAATTTATCAAATTTAATTCATAAGGATGTACCACACTTCATCTGAAAGTGACAGTTAAGATGACATCTTACTAACAGACCATGGGCCAAATCCCTCTAACAACAGAGATTTGGAGAAACTCAATGATACAGATACAAATAATGATCCTGGCATTTTAAGCAGCATTAGAAGATAAAGTATTAGATCTAGTGAAGATGGTAAAAAGAAGCACATTAAGCAAATGGGATAAATAAAAACTCACCCAGTCAGCAGAGTTGAAAGAAGTCATTGTTGTTGTTGTTGTTATGTGCCGTCGAGTCAGCCCTGACTCATAGCGACCCCTCCTTGGGTTTCCGAGGCAGTATCACTACGGAAGTAGGATTGCCCAACCTTCCTTCCGAGGAGTGGCTGGTGGGTTTGAACCGCCAGCCGTCTGGTTAGCAGGCAAGTGTCTTAGCCACTATGAAGTCATTAGAAATACAAAATAGGTCAAGGAGGGGAAAAAAAAAAAAAATATATATATATATATATGCAACCTACAGGCATTAAAGACACAGAATAATCACAGTGGGAGCATTTCAAGACAAGTAACACCAAAAGCTCCTGCACCACAGGATCAATGACAGACAGTGGACAACACCTGCTAATCCCCACTGCAAATCCTCTTCATGAAAAGCAGAGACCTGAACACACATCCCCACCAATGATTCTATGAATGTCACAAAAGCTTAAGAGTGACCCAGTACAGCCAAGTTAACAACCAAAGAAGTACACCTGCTCCATGCTTACAAATATATTAAAACAAAGTAAAACATAAAGCCAGACTGAAACAAATTAGTATATAACTAACAAATAAAACAACAGCTTCAAAATGTTTATTAAAAAAAGACAGCTTAAAGTCAGACAAAAAAAAAAAGGACAAGATAATAGAAACAAATGCCCAAACTAAAGAATTAGGAAATATCCCAATGGAAGAAAAAGCAATAAAACTATCTGATAAGAAATTCAAAAGATATACAAACAGGACACCCCAAAATCTCAAGGAAACCATAACCAGAAGAAATGAGAAGATAGTACCTTTGAAGAATTCAGGAAACTCATTTAAGAGCAAAATAACAAAATAAATAGACAGTTAGAAATCATATAAAAACAGCACTGAGAAATCCAGAAGATGAAAACTAAAGTTACGAAGATAGATAACACATTAGGAGGACAAAAGAGTAGACTAGAACTGGTGGAAGAACACATTTCCCAGCTAGGAGACAAATTCCTAGACTCCAGTTTATCTGAGGAAAAATCAGGACAAAGGTTTAAGAGAAAAGAAGAGCACCTAAGAGTTATATGGGATGAGATGTAAAGAAACAACAGATGCCTGATTGCAATTGCAGGAAAAGAGGAGACATTAAAAAAAAAAAAAAAAAAACTATTGAGAAAATTGTCAAAGACTTGCTAACAGAAAATTTCTCCAATATAATGAAAAAAAGAAAAGGTATCCATCCAAAAATCTCAACAAACCCCATATAGGATAGACCCCAAGGGAAAGTCACCAAGACATATCATAATAAACTTTCCAAAACCAAAGACAAAGAAAGAAACATAGGAGAAGCTTGAGAAAAATGAAATTTTGCCTACCGTGGACAATCAATAAGACTAAGCTCTGCTGTAGACTGTCACTACTCTGACAGCACCAACAGCCTGAATATTTCCAAGTGGCTTTGGGACCTGAGAATTGACCCAAAGATCAGCCCTGGTCACCAAGGGCTGCAGGGATGACTGTGCTGGTGGCCTATGACTAGAAAGGGAAACAACAAGGAGGGAGACAATCTTACCTGTGGACTTTCAGCTGTATGGAGGGTGTGGCCATTTTGAATGCTTACAAGTGGTGGCCATTTTGGATATTTAAAATGACAGCATTCCCATTTGGATTCCAGGGACCTAAGAATAGGCTCCATTTTCCAAGGATGGCAGGGACATATGGGAGGCTGAAAATGGAAAAGGAGATAGATGGTGAGTGGATAAGTGCTGCCACCTAGCAAATACTGCTTACATAGATAACATCCTAACAAAACAAAGAAAATGAAAATTGTGGGCAAGTCACCCCAACATACAATCATCAATTAAATATAAACATAAATATGAACATAAAAACATCACAATGTCATGGAGACAACAGAGCATCCCAGGCCACACAGAGAAGCAAAATAAAGCAAGAGAAGCAAGGGACCAGGATACAGACCCGGAACACATCCCTGAGAAAGAAGCAGCATTGTAACTCACTGATAAGGAATTTAAAAGAATTATATCTATGTACCTTCAAAGGATTGAGAGACAGATCAAGGAAAACAATGAAGAAATTGAGGAAAGCACAGAGAAATCCCTAGAAAATTTTCAAAGACAATACAAGTACAAAATGACAAAATAAATGAAAAATTAGAAATTATACAAAATCTACAGACAGCAATCCAGTCAAATACTAAATTTTCAGAAATAGATAACACATTGAATGGGCAAAGGAATAGTATTGAATCAATGGAAGACAGAATTAGTGAGATTGATGGCAAATACCTTAATACTTCTTTGGAAAGTAATCATGCAGAGAAAAGATCAAAACAAAATGAAGAAAGCCTAAGGTTCATGTGGGATACTATCAAAAGTAATAACTTATGTGTAATCAGAATTCCAGAGCAGGAAGAGACAACTAAAACCACAGAGAAAATTGTCAAAAATTTGTTGGAAGACAATTTCACTGGTATGATGAAAGATGAGAATATATCCATTCATGAAGTCCAATGAACCCCAAATAGAATAGGCCATAAAAGATAACCACCAAGATATATGATCATCAAACTCACCCAAACCAAAGACAAAGAATCCTGGAAGCAGCATGGGAAAAACAAAAGTTACCTACAAAGGGGCACCAATAAGACTAAGCTCAGATTTCTCAACAGAACACATGCAGGCAAGAAGATAATGGGACAGTATATATTAAACCCTGAAAGAAAAAAAAAAATTCCAACCAAGAATTATATACCCAGCAAAATTGTCCCTCAAATATGACAGTGAAATTTGGACATTTCCAGATAAGTAGAAATTAAGGGGATTTGTTAAAACAAGACCCACCTTACAAGAGATGCTAAAAAGAGTCATTTGGACAGAGAACCAACAACAGCAAACAACAACTGACCATTAACACACATGATGATATAGCCCAGAAACCAACCCATTTAGGGAAGTATCCTAAATAAAAAAGCCTACAAGATTGTAAACAGGGAACCAGATACATCAATTGACAATTGAGAACAACTACAAACCAAAAAGAGGGAAAAATAGTGTAGTTACAATACTTCCAAATGGTAGGGAAGTCAAGACAACTGCAACATAGAATGGTCTCTTCTAACTTAGAAAGAAAATATAAATCACAGGGTAACTTAAAAAAAAAAAAAAAAGTGATAAACCTTCACATCAAAATAAAAAAGAAGACCAGCACAAATATTTAGCAAATACTAAAACAATAATAATGAAGGAAGTAATAATACAATTCATTAAAAAAAAAAAAAAAAAGTGAGCTCAGCACAGAAAATTACATGGAACAAGGAAATCAGGAATGTCATAAAAAAGCACATAACAAAATGACAGCAACAAATTCATACTTGTCAATAATTACATATCTGACTAGGGATTTATCTCTAGAATTTATAGAAAACTCCAACACCTCAACAAAAAAAAGATTAATAATTCAATTAAAAAATCAGGAGATTACATGAATAAACACTTCACCAAAGAGGATATTCAGGCAGCCAGCAAATACATGAAGAAATGTTCACAATCGTTAGCTATTAGAGAGATGCAAATCAAAACATCAATGAGATACCATCTCATCCCAGCACTAATGGCAAAGTACAAGAGAGAAAATAGCAAATGCTGGCAAGGATGTGGAGAGATTGGGACTCTCATACACTGCTGATGGGACTGTAAAATGGTACAACCACTGTGGAAAGCAGTATGGCAATTCCTTAAAAAGTTGAAATTAAAAATGTCATTTGATCCAGCAATCCCATTACTAAGTATATGTTCTAAAGAAGTGAGAGCCAGGACAAGAACAGACATATATACACCTGTGTTCATTGCAGCACTATTTACAATAGCCAAAAGATGGAAACAATATACATGTCCATCAACAAAATAGTGGGCAACCAAACTGTGGTATATATACACAACGGAATACTAAGAAACACTAAAGAATAATGTAGAATCTGTAAAATACCGCATAACATGGATAAACTTGGAGGACATTATGCTGAGTGAAATAAGTCAATTACAAAAGGACAAAAACAGTATTAGTTCATTGTTGTAAAAACCAAGGAAAGGTTTATATATGGAAGGAAACTTTCTTTGTTGGTTACCAGGGGTAGGAAGGGAGGGGAGGGAACACTGAAAAAAGAAACAAATAATAAAAAAACTCACTGACCCATGTCACTTTAGTTGTGTGAATTTCACTGCACATAAATTATATTTCAAGTGTGTGTGTGTGTGTATACCCACACACACACACACACACACATATATATGACTAAGCTCTGATTTCTCAGCAGAAACCATGTAAGCAAGAAGGTAATGGGATGGCATATACAAAAAAAAGGAGAGAACTGACAACCAAGAATCATATATCCAGCCAAAATGTCCCTTAAATATGATAGTAAAATCAAGACATACCTAGACAAACAGAGATCAAGGGCATTTGTGAAAACACCAATCCTAGAAGAAAGGCTAGAGGGAGTCCTCCCAATTCAAAGCCCTCAAGAGAGAACAACAAATTTAAATCAAGGCATTTGACACCACCACCTAGAAACAAACCCAGAAAAAGTTTTTCAAAATAAGCTCACAAAAAAACGTATATAGAGAAATGTTGTTGTCATTGTTGTTATGTGCCATCGAGTCAGACCCAACTCATAGCGACCCCTCCTTGAGTTTCTGAGGCAGTATTACTATGGAAGTAGATTTCCCCATCTTCCTTCCGAGGAGTGGCTGGTGGGTAGGGGAGTTATCTGAAAATTACACCAGCAAAAAGAGTTAATAGAGGGAATAAAAGTTCTAATCACAAAACTTCCAAATGGAGAGGAAGATAGACTACTGTCTGTCTATAAAGACAGACAAAGGTTTTATAGAACTGACTACTCCAAACTTAGGGAGATAAGAATTTACTTCAGGGTAACCACAAAGAAAATCAACAATTCTTCTAACAAAGCTAAGAAAGAAGAAAATCACAATGGCTTAGTAAACGTAAAATCAACAATAATGAAGAAAAGACAAAAAAAAAAAAATGTTGATAACAAAAGGAACTCAGCACAGAAAAATATTTAGAACAAAGAAATCATCAACACAACAAAAAATAGAATGACAGCAAAAAATTCATACCTATCAGTAACTACACTCAATGTGAATGGGTTAAATGTACCAGTCAAGAGAGAGTGGCAGATTGGATAAGAAAGAAGATCTATCAATATGCTGTCTACATTTCACAATCTTAGACACAAGATAAAAATAAATTAAAAATCAAGGGGTGGGGAAAAAAAAAATCACCAAGCTAATGGAAACCAAAAAACAGCAGTAGTGGCAATATTAATTTCTGATAAAGTAGACTTCAAAGTGAAAAATGGCATAACAGACAAAGAAAGGCACCACATGATGTTCAAAGGGTAAATTGACCAAGAGGACATTACCATAATAAATATCTATACACCCAATGAAAGAGCTCAAAAATCCATAAAGCAAATATTAACTGAATTGAAAGGAAAAATAGACAACTCTACAATAGAAGTAGGAGACTTTAACATACCACTTTCAAGGAGGGACAGAACAACTAAAAAATTTTTTAAAAATTCAACAAAGATACAGAAGAACTCAAAGATAATCAATTAACTTGACCTCATAGACATATACAGAACACTCCATCCAACAAAAGCAGCACAATGCACATTCTTCTCCAGTGCACATGGATCATTCTCCAGAGTAGACCACATGGTAAGCCACAAAACAAGCCTCAATAAATTAAAAAACATTAAAATACTATAAAATATCTTCTCAGATTACAATGTTATAAAATTAGAAATAAATAATAGGAAGCTCAAGAAAGAAAGAAAAAAACTCCAATATGTAGAAACTGAATAATATATTGCTCAAAACTAATGGGTAACAGAAGAAATAAAGTGTGCAAGAAAAAATTCCTAGAACAAATGAGAATGAAAATACAACTTCCCAAAACCTTTGGGACACAGCAAACACAATACTCAGAAGTCAATTTATATCAATCAATGTACACATCAAAAAAAGAAAAAAGAATAAAAATCAACACTTTAACTCAACAACTCCAACAATTAGAAAAAAGGCAACAAAAGAATCCTACAGTATCAAAAAGAAAGGAATAATAAAGATCAGAGCAGAAATAGATGAAGCAGAAAACAAAACAAAAACAGTAGAGAAAAACAATAAAACAAGAGATTGGTTCTTCAAAAAGATTAACAAAACTGGCAAATCATTAGCAAATTTAACAAAGGAAAGAGAAGATGCAATTACACAAGTGAAAAATGAAAAGGGTGACATCACAACAGAACCAACTGAAAGAAAAAAGATAATAACAGAATATAATGAAGAATTGTACTCCAACAGATTCAAGAACCAGAAGAGATGGACAAACTCCTAGAAACACAACACCTACCTAAGCTTATCCAGTCTTACAGAGAATATTTGAACAGACTCATAACAAAAGAAGAAATTTAGGAGGTCATTAAAAAAAAAAAAAAACTCCCCACACACAAAAGTCCTGGCCCAGACAGCTTCACTAGAGAATTCTATCAAACATTCAGAGACAAACTGACACCTATACTACTCAAACTATTCCAGGACATAGAAAATGATGGAATACTCCCAAATTCATTCTATGAAACAAGCATAACACTGACACGAAAACCAGGTAAAAACACCACTAAAAAGGAAAACTACATACCAATATTCCTCATGAATATAGACACAAAAATCTTCAACAAAATGGAATCCAACAGAATCCAACAACATGTCAAATGTATAATACAACCTGACCAAGTGGGATTCATACTAGGTATGCAAGGAAGTTTCAACATTAGAAAAACAATCAATATAATCCATTATATAAACAAAACAAAATAAAAGAACTGTATGATCATATCAACTGATGCAGAAAAGACATTTTTATAAAAGCCCACACCGATTCCTGTTCAAAACTCTCAGCAAAGTAGGCATAGAAGTGAAAATCCTCAATGCATAAAAGGCAGATATGCAAAACCAACAGCCAATATTATTGTCAATGGAGAAATATGCAAAACATTCTCTTTACAAATAAGAACCAGACAAGGGTGGCCTCTATCACTACTTCTACTTAACATTGTATTAGAAGTCCTAGCCAGAGCAATAAGCCAAGAAAGAGAAATAAAAGGTATCCAAATAGTCAAATAAGAAGCATAGCTATCTCTATTTACAGATGACATGATTCTATACATGGAAACTCCTCCTCTACCCACAAGCCACCCCCCTGAAAAGAAAACTCAGCAAAAAAATTACTGGAACTTATAGCAAGGTTCAGCAAAGTGGCAGGATACAATGTTAACATGTAAAAAACATCAATAAAAAGACCTCTGAAAAATAAATAAGGAAAGCAATACCATTTACAATAGCTGCCAAAAAGATAAAATACTTAGGAATAAATTTTACCAGGGACACAAAAGACCTATATAAAGAAAACAACAGAACATTACTACAAGAGACATACATAAATGGAAGAAGATGCCGTGTTCATGGATAGGAAGACTGAATACTATAAAAATATAAATACTACAAAAAGCAATCTATACATTCAATACAATCCTTATCCAGATTTCATCAACCTTCTATAAGAACATGAAAAAACCAATCACTAATTTCATATGGAAAGGAAAGAGACCTTGGATAAGCAGAGCACTGCTGAAGAAGAAAAGCAAAGTAGGAGGTCTCACACCCCCTGATCACAAAACCTACTGAACAGGCACAGTAGTCAAAAGTGCATGGTATCAGTATAATGACAGACAAATAAACCAATGGGACAGAATCGAGAAATAGACCAATCCATCTATCGACAGATGATCTTTGACAAAGGGCCAAAATACATTAAATGGGGGAGAGAGAATCTCTTTAATAAATGGTGCTGGAAAAAAATGGATATCCACCTTCATAAAAATGAAACAATACGCATACCTCTCCCAACACACACCGAAAAACTCAAGATGGATCAAAGACTTAAACATAAAACTCAAAACCATAAAGTTAATCAAAGATAAAATAGGGGCAAACTTAGGGGACCTAATTTATGGCATAAATAGACTATCAAGCATGACCCAAAATGCACAAGTAGCTGGAGAGAAACTAGATGACTGGGACCTTTTAAAATGTTAATTCTTATGTGCACCAAAAGACTTCTCCAAAAGGTTAAAAAGACAAGGTAGTGACTGGTGGCCTAGTGCCTAAGGCATTTGACTGTTAACCAGAAGCCTAGTGGTTCAAACTCACCAGCCACTCCTCGGAAGGAAGATTGGGCAATCTAGTTCCATAGAGATACAACCTTGGAAACCCAAGGAGAGGTCACTATGAGTTGAAATTGACTCGACAGCAGTGAGTTTTGGTTTTTGTTTTGGTTTATGATATATCTGACAAGGAACTTACTTATTTCTAAACTTTATAGAAAACATAGCACCTCAACACAAAAAAAGACAAACAATACAATTCAAAAGTGGGCAAAAGTCATGAACAGTCACTTCACTAAAGAAGACATACAGGCAGCCAACAAACACATGAGGAAATGTTCATCATGATCATTAACTATTAGAGAGATGCAAGTCAAAACAACAATAAGATATAATCTCACCCCAGCAATGATACCAATGTTCAGTAAGAGAGGAAATAACAAATGCAGTGATGGTGTGGAGAGACTGGAACTCTCATTCACTGCTGGTGGGACTATAAAATGGTACAGCCACTGGGGGATATGGCATGACATTTCCTTAAAAGTCTGAAAATAGAAATACCATTTGATCCAGCAATTCCATTGCTAGGAATATATCATAAACAAGTGAGATCCCGGACATGAATAGACATATACACACCAATGTTCATCGCAGCACTATTCACTAGAGCAAAAAGATGGAAACAACATAAGTGCCCATCAACAGATCAATGGATAACGAAACTATGGTACATATGCACAAGGGAATGGTATACAACATTAAAGAATAATGAAGAAGAATCCAAGAATTACCTCACAATGTGGATGAAGTTGGAGAACATGTTGCTGAGTGAAATAAATCAATCACAGAAGGACAAATACTATATGGTTCCATTATTTTAAAAAGTCACAGAAAGGAAATTCACTTTGTTGATACCACAGACGGGAGAGAAAGGAAGGAAAATGTTCTATCTAGATGGGGTCACATGTTGATTTGGGTGAGGGGAGGAATGGTATGGTAAGAGTTTGTGACCAGCATTGTGAAAATGGGGAAAGGAAGGACACAGAAATGTGTACAAAAGATATAGAAAATGGAGGAAAAAACTATTACATGCACAATACTGCATCATCAGTGATAGCAAACACTAGGCTATAGGTAAATGCATAGATAGGTGAGAAGATCAGGTGGGGATAGAATATATATCCAAAATTAAGAGTGTTGTTGTTGTTGTTATGTGCCGTCGAGTCGGACCCGACTCATAGCGACCCCTCCTTGGGTTTCTGAGGCAGTATCACTACGGAAGTAGATTGCCCCATCTTCCTTCTGAGGAGTGGCTGGTGGATTTGAACCGCCAGCCTTCTGGTTAGCAGTCAAGTGCCTTAGCCACTATGCTACCAGAGCTCCCAAATTAAGAGTAGATTTAGCTAAACATAGTCCTACACATACAGTTGTCCCACAAAATTATCAGCATACATTACAGAAGTAACAGAGGACAAGGTAGGAGTAGCTTCTCAGAAACAACCAAACACCATGAAGGACCATTGTCTCAGGCGACATCATGCTCAATTGACACAACATACTCACAGCCTCGGTCGGGGGGACTTATACTGACCCCTCCTTGTGTTTCCGAGGAGGTATGACTATGGAAGTAGATTGCCCAATCTTCTTTCCAAGGAGTGGCTTGTGGATTTGAACTGCCAGCCTTCTGGTTAGCTGTCAAATGCCTTTGGCACTATGCCACCAGAGCTTACTGGCACAACATACTACATAAAAATCTTCTTCTATGTCCTCCTTTGGTGGAAAGTAACTGAGGTCTTAAAAGCTTTCCAGCAGACATCTAAGATACAACAATTGGTCTGGTCTTGTCCGGAGCAAAGAAAAATGAAGAAAATCAAAGTCTTTTGGAAACAATTAGTCCAAAGATAGGATGGACTATGAGGACCTCAGCCTTCATGATCCTGTGACTAGAACTATATGGTGCCCAGCTACTAAGCCAACCACTAGGAAAGTGATAAAAATTGGAGACACTGGATAGAGTGGGAGGAATAATGTGGAATAAAATTCAAAAACACAGAAATGACCAGAATTGGATACAAACTGGTGGAGCCCCCAAGACTATGGCTCTGGGTTATCTTTCAGGCCTGTAAATGGACTCATGTCCATGGATTAGCTCTCAGCTCATCAGTAGAAAGACCTACAAGCATAACACCTACCCCATGGAGATGCACCCACCTACCCAAGGGAGATGCACCACTTACATCAATCAACCATGAGACATCAGAGGGGCAGCATAAGCACACAGAGAAACCTGGACTGACAGGAATGACTAGACAAGAAGGGCAGAGGGAAGGGGTAGTCACCAGGAGGAGAGAGGAGAACTTTTTATGGTTGGGGATTGTAAACAGGACTGTGGAATCAAATGTGCATGAACTGTCGAGAGCAAAATGAATCTGCTTTGAGCTCTGGTAGTGTAGTGCCTAAGGCACTTGACTGCTAACCAGAAGGCTGGTGGTTCAAACCCACCAGCCACTCCTCGGAAGGAAGATGGGATAATCCACTTCCACAGTGATATTGCCTCAGAAACCCAAGGAGGGGTCGCTATGAGTCGGGTCCAACTCGATGGCACAAAACAACAACAACAACCACCCAAATTACAATAATTTTTTTTTAAAAGGAGGTACCACACTTACATCACTAAATCATAATTTTTATATAAATCTAAAAATATTTATTGTACTATGTAGATATTGTTCATAACAATACCACCAGAAATCTGTGTACATTACTTCTCTATATATTTCTTAATTGTTCCCTCTAACAATTTATCAGTTGTATCATACTTAACCCTAAGTGATCCACTATATCAAATAATCCATTATTTTACTTTTCTGGGACCCATGGTGGTGCAGTTGTTAAAGCACTTAGCTTCTAAACAAAAGGTCAAAAGTTTGAATCCACCAACTGCTCCATGGGAGAAAGATGTGACAGTCTGCTTCTATAAAGATTTACAACTTTGTAAACCCTATAGGGCAATTCTACTCTGTCCTATAGGGTCCCCATGAGTCAGAATTGACCCTACATTACTTGGTCTGGGCTTGATTTGGTCAATTTTCTGAATACTTCCTTTCCAGAGAATTCTATTCTCTTCTTTGAGTATTTACTGATTTTGTTTAGCTTTATAACTCCCTGGCATTTTAAATCTTCCTTTTCCTTCATTTCTTCCCACTATTTATTGGAATGTATTCTGCATTATCTTCCTAAGGAAGAACACATGATGATAAAATTTTTTGAATTCTTCAATTCTTAAAAATTATTTTATTCCATTTTCACAGTTACTTTATAGGCTGGCTAGGTATAAAATTCTAGGTGAATTATTTTTTTTCCATTTTTTTGAGGATAAGGATCTGTTATCATGTAGCATAAAATGCTTTCCTTTAATAAGCTAATGCTTTTGTGATTTTCAATCTCTTGTATTTTTTTATCACTCTTATTCTGGAAGTCTTCAGTGTATTTGTTTGTATTCCTTTTCCTTTTTCTATTCATAGACATAGATGTGAAACATAATTTTGATTCACAGATTCCTAATATCAATAGCTTTTCTTCTCTGGTTGCTTTCTTTATACTATATCTTATTCTTTCTGTATACATGCAATCCCTTCTTATACATACATGTGTTAGATTTTTTTTTTTTACTTTTTCTTCTCCTTAAATTGTTTCTGTTTTCTGCAGATACATTTATTCCATTTGTTTGAATTGTATTTTTTCCTTTCATGTTAAAACTATCTGAATATGTTAAGGGATATCTGACTGTTTGTCTTTGAGAATAATGTAGTAACATGCTAGCTGAAAGTTCATAATGCATGGGTAAGATTTTTCAACTATGAAGCATAATTCTAGAGTGACTAGGCAAAGAGGTAGTCATTTCACTCTAGGACCCTGATGTAATTGGGTGGAATTTAGATTATTTAATTTCTTCAAAGTACAATCTTCTAATGTCTTTCCTGGGTGAATATACAAAGGAATATGTGTTTTAAGAGTTCAATAGGTACTTACATTAGGAGCTAATTTGTAATATAATATCTAAAACACTTTTCTATTTTTATCTCCTCATTTTACTTCTGCATAACAAGTGTTGTGAGGCTGATGCAGGACCAGGCAATGTTCTGTTCTGTTGTGCACAGGGTCACTATGAGTCACAGCTGACTTGACAGCACCTAACATACTATACAATAAATCTGTATTACACTCTCTCGAGGTATGAATGGGATGAGAGAAAGCCTACTAATATTTTCATGAATATATAACTTCAGGAAGTGTAACTAGGAATAGGACTTCTCCATAAGCAGAAATTCAACTAATATATATCTTTTCAACTTTACATCTCATCCCCTCACTTCAACATAAATGACGTTAACAATTCCTGGGAGTTTGGGGTGTTTTCCTTGGGAAGGAAGCATACTCCTTTTGATATCACCTATGCAGATATTTTATTTTTGCTTTTCCTTCTCTGTTAAATAAATTATGAGTTCTCCAGACACATTTTCGATTCATGTTTTTGATTATTTTAAATTTAATTTCTTTTTCTTATTCCTCATTATTTTAGTTGGCTCCGAGGAGGAATATTATGTAAATATATGTGATTCAATCTGTTTTCATTAACCAGAAGTTTCAATTAAATGCTTTAAATTTTATTTCTTTTGAATAACATACTATATATGTGCATGTGTGTGTGTGTGTGTGTGTGGTTTAATATGGCTGAAATATGTTCTTCTGTACAGGTAGAGGAAAGGACCTATATTTTGTTTGTTTGCCTGTTTGTTTAATTTCAAATAACTATCTTTTCATTTAACTAGCAATTTTTGTTGAATAATGTTTTCCTTTCTCAAGGAGTTTGAAAGGCTTCCCTTTTTTTTTTTTTTTTTTGTCATTATCTGTTTTAATATACATTAGATTCTGTTTCAGTGCTTTCTCTGTCTCTGCTATTTTTCTATCTTGTTTTTCACTTTTTATTTGATTTGATTGAAAGTTTACAGAGCAAATTTGTTTTCCATTCAACAATTCATACATATTTTGTTTCCTGATAATGATTTCAACAGCACTGTTCTCATTTCCTCCCCAAGTTTCTCATTTCCATTAGTCCTTCTTTATTATCTTTCTGGCTTTTGGAGCTTCATCCCTGGATTAATGATATTCTTTTGATCCCATATGGTTGATTTCTCTAAGGAGTGCATTGTTGTTGTTATGTGCCATTGAGTCAGACCCAACTCATAGTGACCCCTTCTTGGATTTCCAAGGCAATGTCACTATGGAAGTAGATTGCCCCATCTTCCTTCCAAGGAGTGGCTGGTGGGTTTGAACTGCCAGCCTTCTGGTTAGCAGTCAAGTGCCTTAGGCACTAAGCTACCAGAGCTCCCAAGGAGTGCATAGCTGATGTTATTTTTCTCTATTTTCAATAGCATTATTTTTTCTGGATATCAAAATTATACCTATTTATTTTAGAAAATGTTTACAATAAACAGAAGCATAACAAAGAATATATTTTAAAAAAAACTTAGCTGTGTTTATGATTCAAACTACTATTATGCACAGTTTAAACACAAAAGTGGAAAATGTGTATGTTATTATTTAATCTTTTTAATTACTTATTAGTATATAGTGCACATTTTCTCATAAATTAATTATTCTTTTATAATATGAATTATAATTGCATTACAATGTTTTATCTTATAGATATAACATAATTCAATTCTCTAAGTAGATTGCCAACACTGTATTTATGGAAATCTTAAATTGTTTATTTCTAGTTCAAACCCAATCTCTTATTTTAATTTGTTATTACTAGATAACTTGTGAATAATTTTTATTTTCTCTCTGTTTATTCAATTTTTCTTGTTCTTACTGTTCTTATAAACTCTGGAATCTTTTCAACTGATTGACCTGTTGATTGATTTGTACATTCTATGTCAAAGACAAGCTGATTCAATTATATTATGTCTGTCAGCATTTTGAATGCAGCTGACCGTCTTGGTCTTCTTCCTATTCAAAGAACCTTACCAACAATCTTTAGACACTGGCCTTTGCACTTGCTGTTTGTTCTGCTAGACATGTTATTACTTCAGATATCACATCAGTAACTCCATCCCTTATTTTCTTTATTCTCTGCTCAAATACCATTTTCTAAATAAAGCTTATCTGACCATTCTTATTAAATTTACAACCTCTCTCAACACTCTTAATCCCCTTTTATCCTGCTCAACTTTTTTTTTTATTTTCATAGCACTGATCAATGTAAAACTACTATATATTTGACTTATTTATTTATAATAAGTAATTTATGCATAATGCTTTCTGAATATTACAATGTAACCTTAATGAAGACAGGAATATTTTCCTATTTTTTCACTATTTTAATCTGAGTACCTGGACAGTGTCTGACACATAATGTTTAATGAACTTTTATGAATCAGATAATGTATTTTAATGTTTGTATTTGTTTATGTATTTAATAAGTATTTATTGAGCACCTACTATGTGCCAAAATTTAGACATTATATTGAAGATGAATTTATATATGCTGCTAATACTTACTCTCAAATAGCTCACAGTTAAGTGGAAGGTAGAGAAGCAAGTAAACCAAATAGTAGGTTATTTACAAAGTACACATGATATTATGGGAGTCCCAGGGAGAGATTCAAGGGGATAAAATGTTGCTATGTATGTGGAACACATCAGAAGGAAGAAGATGTTTGAATAATATATATATTTTTTTCTTTTTCTTGAACATGCAGCTCCTAAGTCTTGCCTGGAGTGGAAAATGTTTACTGGTATGTTGGCAGAAGACAAGGGGAAGGAACTCAAGAACTAGATCATAAAGTGTCCTTCATTTGGAGTTTGCACTTCCTCTTCAAGGTAGTTGGGAAAGGTTGAGAGATTTGAAGCTGCATAATCAAATATGCATTTTAAAAGGTCACTTTGAAGCTCTGTGAAGGATGAATTGAAAAAGAGACAGTCTAGAGACAGGAGATCATTTTTTACTGTATTACTGTAGTCAAGTGGAGAAATTATAAGGTCCAAGCAAAAGTCATAGCAGTGAGTATTGGAAGAAAGAAACATTTTTCATAAATAATTAAGCAATATAGCTGACAGAAGTTGATGACCAAGTAGTTAGCAAAAAATGAAGGGGAAAAAGAAGGGGAAAAGTCAGGGAAACACTGCTGGCTTCCTGGTTTTGGTCACAATGGAAATAGCGATTTTTTTTTTTGTTTATATATAAGAGATTGAGTATAAGGAAAAATGCTTAACATTTTAATGTTCTTAGCTTAATTTGTTATTATAGTTATCCAGTAGGCAGGTAGAAAGGTGGATCAAAATTTCAAGAGAGCAGTCTTGACCAAAAATAAGTATTTGGGATTCATAGACTATAGGAAGTGGTTGAACACATGGATATGAATAAAATTATTTGATGTGTATAAATTAAGAGAACATATAAGAACTCAGAACAAAGTCTTGAGAAATACCAGCTATTAATTTATAAGTGTGATATCACAGAGAAACAGGTTACATGAAAATGAGATCTAGAAAACAAAAAGGACAATCAAGAAAAGGAGAATAAAAAATCCATCAAAGAGAGAAGTGTAAACAAGATAACATTCTGCTAATACACTCCCCTGATTCCTCTACAACAGAGGCCCTGAAAAATTTAGTAAAACAAATATAAATAATGATCCTGGAATTCTGAATATCAAATGAGAAGATAAAGAATTAGATTGAGCACTGATTGGAAAGGGAAATGGAGTGAAATTAGTGACTGGTGAGAGAGAAGAGTCTGAGACTGACCAAAGTGGGGGAAACACTTCATGAATCCACATGGTGATAACACCACCATGTGAGCAGACAGAAGGAATTCAAGCTGATCAATAGACATGTCAGAGCTGGAAGAAGAAAGTACAGGGAAATGTGTCAGAGTTAGAGTGACACAAGTGGCCATGGAGAGAGAAGACAGGAAAAAAAAAGAATCAAATAACTTGCCACTGGCAGTAGTTGGGTTTAGACTGGCAAAAGACTTGGGCTGGAGTAGCTGAAAATAATGGACTTTTGGATAATCTTTTGCTTGATTGAATATGGGCAAGAGATGGAGAAACAGCTGTATATACCCAGAAAGACAACACATCCATGTCAGGGAATTCAGATAGCAGGGATATGCTTTCTGATACAGCAAACTCACACCTTCACTGCACATAGGAGTAAATTTTATTTCTACATCCGCAGGCTCAGTGAATAGAGAAGCCTTGCCCTCACCAACTCTGACACTTGGAAGACTAAGCCTCTAGCACCCTGAATCAGGGGCTGAAACTCATCCTCTGGGTGGCTATGGGATTAAGAGAATATTTTCACACTAAGAACAAGAGGCACAACTCTGCAACCTCTTCTCTCAAGGGGGCTCATTCATGCAAGGCACCTCCCACCTTCCACAGAAAAGCCTGCAGGGTAGCAGGGTAGCATTTCAACAGACTCTGGGAAGGACTGAGTAAATGCTGCATGTGCCCAGAAGAATGTCCTTGGCTAGTGAATCACGACTAGTGAGCCACACACACTGCTCCGAAAAGTACAGCTTCCCTGAAAATAGGGGCAAAACCTCTTCCTTTCCCATCAAGCCTGTGGCCAAGGAAATCCTGTAGCCATCCATAGAAACCCACTCCAAAAAGACCCAGAGGCTGCTGCTATCCCTTCCTCTGCATATGTCACTGGCTATTCCTTCTCACACTGAGCACAAGGGGCATACACCTATAGCCTTTTCTGTTGGATAAGCCCACTCACATCAGGCTTCTTTCACCTCCATGGATATATACCTCAGTGGATGAGTGGTTTCCACTATACTTGCCTGCACCCAGAGTTACCGACCATTCATAACTAAAAGAGTCCCTCCTTATCAGTTTCCTTATTTCCTTCTTATTTTTTGTCTTCCTCTTTCCTATTTTTTCTCCTTTTTGCATCTCCCTCTTGCTCTGTATTCTTACATTTTTTTCAAATTTTGCAGCATTATATTTTCTTCTTTTCTGTACTTTTTATTTTTTATTTCTATTCTCCTTTTTTAAAATTTTTTCCTTCTCTTCTTCTTCTCCTTGCTTTTCTTTTTCTTTTATTTTATTCTTCTTTCCCCATCCAATGGGAGGCATATATTAATTCTTCATTAGTCAGCCATAAGGGAGCTCTGGAGGTGTAGTGCGTAAGGAATTTGACTGCTAACCAGAAGGTTGGTGATTCAAACCCACCAACCACTCCACAGAAGGAAGACTAGGCAATCTACTTCTGTAAAGATTTACTGCCTCAGAAAGCTGAAGGAGGTCTCCATGAGTCAGAATTGACTCCATGGCAGTAAGATTTTTGTTTGTTTGTTGTCTTTTTTTTTTGGAGGCAGACATATCTAATGCACTGACCACTTCTCCCAATGGAAGAACACCACTATCAGCTCCAACATCACTGGACAGAGAGTGGAGAACAACTGCTCATCCCAATAGCAGCTTCTCTTCACATCAAACAGAAACCAACACGCACATTCCCACCATATATTGCAGCAATCTGTATACAACTAGATAGTGCCCCAGGGCTGCCAAGTTAAAAACCATAGAAGCACACCTGTCCCACTCATCTGGATATATTGAAACAATGCAAGACAAAACAGAACAATAACAACAACAACAAAAAAAAAAAAACAGAATGAAATAAACCAATGCACAATCAACAAACAAAAACATCAACTTAAAAATGTCTTGGAGACAACCAATAGCTTTAATACAAAAAAAAAAAAAAAAGACAAGGTAACAGAAGCAAGTGACCAAAATAAAGGAATAGGAAATCTCCCTGAGGAAGAACTACCTAATAAGGAATTCAATGTACATATTGTTGTTGTTGTTATGTGCTGTCGAGTCTGCCCTGACTCATAGCGACCCCTCCTTGGGTTTCCGAGGCAGTATCACTATGGAAGTAGGATTGCCCAACCTTCCTTCCGAGGAGTGGCTGGTGGGTTTGAACCGCCAGCCGTCTGGTTAGCAGGCAAATGTCTTAGCCACTACACTACCAGAGCTCCCTACATATAACCTTGAAAGAGCTCAAGAAAACCATAAACAGAATTAAGGGAAAGACAGAAAATACCTTTGAAGAATTCAGAAAAATCATACACGAACAAAGTGACAAAATAAAGACACAATTAGAAATCATGCAAAATAGCAATTAGATAACCAGAAGATGAACTCTAAAATTGTGGAGATGGAATTGAACTGGCTGAAGAACGTATATCCTAAATACAAGAAAATCTATTGACACCCATAGATTTTCCTGTATGAGGAAAATAGATTTTTCCTGTATGAGGAAAATCAGAAAAGGGAATGAAGAGAAATAAAGAAAACCTAAGAGTTATAGGATGATTTCAAAAGAAATAAAGTATGCTTAGTTGAAATTCCAGAACAAGAAGATAGATAAAAAAGATAGAAAGAAAAAGAAATTTTTTGAAGACTTGTTAACAGAAAACTTCCCCAAGATCATGAAATACAAAAATATATCGATCTAAGAAGCTCAATGAACCCCGTAGAGCATAGATCCCATGAGGAAGTCACTAAGATATATCATAAACTTTCCAACAAAACCACAGACAAAGAAAAATCTTGAGAGCAGCTCAGGAAAAACAAAATATTACCTGAAAAGGGCAACCAATACAGCTAAATTCTGATTTCTCAAAAGAAATCATGCAGGCAAGAAAGCTAATGGGATGGCACACACAAAATGTTGAAGGAAGAAAATTGCCAACCAAGAATTATATATCCATGAAACATGATGGCAAAATTAGGACATTCCTAGACAAATGGAAATGAAGGGACTTTGTAAAAACCAGACCAAACCTACCAGAAATGCTAAAGAGAGTCCTCACAACAGAAAACCAACAATGGAAGACAACAACTTCAGATTAAAACACCCAGAAACCAACCCAGGAAAAGAATTCTCAAATCTAAAATAAGCTTTCCAAAAAGAAATTAGAGAACTCGGAGAAGTAAATTTGTAAATCATACTAACTACAAAACAAATAGAGGGAATAAATGATATAATTACAAAACTTTCATATAGAGAGGAAGTCAGAATGATATCAATAGAGAATAAATTGTTGTTCCAAACTTAGGGAAATAAAAATTTACCACAGAATAACCACAAAGAAAATAGATAAACCTACTAATCAAAACAAGAGAGAAGAAAATCACAAGGGTTTGGTCAACACAAAATCAAAAATAATGAAGAAAAGGCAAAGAAAATTTGATAACAAAATGAAATCAGCACAGAAAAATGTTTGCAACAAAGAAACCATCAGCACTGCAACAAAAAACACAGATGAATGACAGCAGTAAATTCATGTCTATCATTAATTACACTAAGTGAGAATGGATTAAATGTACCAGTCAAGAGAAAGAGAGTGGCAGATTGGATAAGAAAGCAAGACCCATCAATATGCTACCTACAGAATCATTTAAGACACAAGATAAAAACACATTAAAAATCAAAGGATGGAAAATATATATCAAGCTAATGACAACTAAATAGAGCAGGTGTGGTGATGTTAATTTCTGATAAAATACACTTCAAGGCAAAATCCAGCATAAAGGACAAGGAAAAAGGGGACATTGAAAAAGGTGTCAGTAGACCAAGAGAACATTACGATAATAGTTATCAATATACCCAATGAAAAAGTTCCAAATTACATAACACAAACATTAACTGAATTGAAAGGAGAAATAGACAATACTACAATAGTAGTAGGAGACTTTAACCACACCACCAGATGGACAGAGCATCTAAGAAAAAAAAAAATAACTCAAAAATACAGAAGAGAACATAGTCATCCAACTTGACCGTATAGACATATGCAGAGCACACTACCCAACAACACAGTACATATATTTCTCAGTGCACATGGATCATTCTCCAGATCAGATCATATGTTAGGTCACGAATCAAGCCTCAATAAATTTAAAAACATTGAAATCCTACAAAGCATCTTCTGGAATCACAATGCTATAAAATTAAAACTCAACAATAGGATGATCAGGGTAAAAAAATCAAATAACTGAATAACACATTGCTCAAGAACCACTGGATAACAGAAGGAATAAAACTTAGGGAAAAAAAAATTCTAGAAACAAATGAGAATGAAAACACAACATATCAAAACCTTTGGGACACAAAAAGAAGAAAGAACAAAACCAACACCTTTACCCAACAGCTCCAACAATTAGTAAAAGTACAAAAAAAAAGAAGTAAGAAAATAATAAAGATCAAAGCAGAAATAAATGAAGCAGAAAACAGAAAAATAATAGGAAAAAAAATCAAGATTAAAAGCTGTTTTTTTGTTTTGTTTTGTTTTTAAAGATTAACAAAATTGACAAACCACTGGAAAATTTAGCTGAGGAAAAGAAAGACAAGATGCAAATAACCTGACTAATAAATGAAATGGCCAACATCACAACAGAACCAACTAAGATAAAAAGTATAATAAGAGAACACTACAAAGAACTGGTAGTGTAGTGCCTAAGGGACTTGACTGCTAACCAGAAGGCTGGAGGCTCAAACCCACCAGCCACTCCTCAGAAGGAAGGTTGGGCAATCTGCTTCTGTAGTGATACCGCCTCGGAAACCCAAGGAGGGGTCACTATGAGTCGGGTCCTACTCGACGGCACACAACAACAACATGAAGAACAGTATTCCAAAAGATTCAAAAAAGAAAAGAAAAGAAAGCAATGGACAAATTCTAGAAACATAAGACCTACCCAAACTAGCACAGAGTGAGGTAGAAAATTTGAATAGACCCATAACAATGGAGGAAATTGAGCAGGTCATAATGTAACTCTCCACACAAATGAAAAAAAAAAAAAAAATCCTAGCCCAGATGGCCTCACTGGAGAATTCTACCAAACATTCAGAGAAGAAACCTACCTTATTCAAGTTGTTCCAAAACATAGAAAAGAATGGCATACTCCCAAATTCATTCTATGAAGCAAGCATAAACCTGATACTGATTCTACAGACCAATATCCCTCATGAATATAGAGGCAGAAATTTTCAGCAAAATCTTAACTAATATACTCCAACAATGTTTCAAAAAATAATCCATCATGACTGTTCTGGTTACCTCTGTGCTCCTCTAACAGAAAATACCACAAATGGAATGGCTTTAACAAACAAGAGTTTATTCTCTTACAGTTAGGAGGCTTTATGTCTGAATTCAAAGTGCGAGGCTCTAGAGGCTGGGTGAAAGTCCCTCAACCTTGGGCTTTAGCTTTGCTCCCTGCTCCTGGCCTACTGAAGCTGGAGGCTTTTCTTCACTCAGCCAGCTGCTGGCTGCTGAGGCTGACAAACCCAAGGTTTGCAAGTAAAAAGGCACAGTTCCGATGTTACCAAACAACACAGCAGGTCACTAATTCAAGTCTATTTAAAGTTCCAAGATCAGCAGAGCATGACAGGCTGATGAACAACGACACAGCTACATGCAGGGGTCAAGCATGCTATAAACTAGAGACCATTCCCGAAGCTGCTTCTTGCACACAGGAAGCAGACCACATCCCTAAGCAGCTATTCAGCTGCTTATGGTAGATTCCACCATGGAGCTGATTACCAATCTCATCATGGGAAATAATTACCACCAGCTGCCCCATCACTCAACCAGGTCCAGCCAAGTTTACACACAACCTTAACTACCACAATGACCAAGTAGGTCCATAAGATATGCAAACACAGTTTCAACATTAGGGGGGAAAAATAATCCACCACATAAATAAAAGAAGAGAAAAGAACCATATGATCATAACAATCTATGCAGAAAAAAGCATTTGATAAAATCTGGCACCCATTCCTGATTTAAAAAAAAAAAAAATCAGCAAAATGTGGATAAAAGGGACATTTCTCAACAGAATAAAGGGCATATACACAAAGCCAACAGCTGACTTTATTCTGAATGAAGAAAGACTAAAAGTATTCCCCTTGTGAAAAGAACCAGACAAGAAAGCCCTCTATCACCACTTCCATTCAGCATTGTATTGGAAGTCCTTACAAGGTAAAGAAATAAAAGATATCCAAACTGGCAAAGAAGAAGTAAAGCTTTCTCTGTTTGCAGATGATATGATCCTATACATAGAAAATCCAAGAGACTCAGCAAAAAAACTACTGGGACTTATTGAAAGATTTAGCATAGTGGCAGGATATAAGATCAACATAAAAACTCAGTTGGATTCCTCTACATCAGTAAAGAGATCTCTGAAAAATACATAAGGAAGACAACAACATTTATAACAGCTAACAAAAAGATAAAGCACTAAGGAATAAATATGACTAGGGACGCAAAAGACCTGTACAAAGAAAACTACAAAACACTATTACAAAAAACTGCAGGAGACCTGCATAAATGGAATATGCCATGTTCTTGGATGGGAAGACAGAACATTGTGAAAATGTCAATACTACCCAAAGCAATCTATACATTCAATGTAATCCCAATCCAAATTCTATCAACATTCCTCAAAGACATGGTAAAAACAATTTTATATGGAAAATTATATATTATATAATTTTGTATAGAAAGGAAAAGAGCTCATATAAGCAAAGCACTACTAAAGAAGAGAAACAAAGTAAAAGGTCTCACACTCCCCAATCTCAGTACCTACTATACAGCTGCAGTAGTCAAAGCAGCCTGGTATTTGCATAATGATAGACATATAGACCAATGGAACTAAATTTAAGATCTAGAAATAGATCTATCCACCTATTAACAGTTGAACCTTGACAAAGTGCTGAAACCCATAAAACAGGGAAGAGATAATCTCTTTAACAAATGAAGCTGGTATAACTGGACATTCGTTTGCAGAAAAATGAAACAAGGTCCAAACCTCACACCATTCACAAAAAAAAAATTCAAGATGGATAAAAGACCTACATGTAAAACTAAAAACTATAAAGCTCATAAAAGACAAAATGTTGTTGTTGTTACGTGCTGTTGAGTGACCTGATTCATAGTGACCCCTCCTTGGGTTTCCAAGGCAGTATCACTACGGAAGTAGATTGCCCAACCTTCCTTCTGAGGAGTGGCTGGTGGGTTTGAACCACTAGCCTTCTGGTTAGCAGTCAAGTGCCTTAGGCACTATGCTACCAGAGCTCCCAAAAGACAAAATAGGGGGAAACTTAGTGGCACTAATTTATGGTATAAACAGACTATCAAGCATAACCCAAAATGAACAAACAGCAGAAAATAAACTACATGAGTCAGACCTTCTAAAAATTAAATCCATATGTGCATCAAAAGTCTTCTACAAAAGAGTAAAAAGAGAACCTACAGACTGGGAAAAAAATATTTGGTGATGACATATCTGACAAGGGACTCATCTCTAAAATTTACGGAAAACTTCAACACCTCAACATCAAAAAGACAAACAATCCAATTCAAACATAGGTAAAGGATATGAACAGACACTTTAACAAAGAAGATATTGAGGCAGCCAACAAACATGTGAAGAGATGCTCATGATCATAACCCATTAGAGAGATGCAAATCAAAACAACAATGAGATATCATCTCACCACAGCAATTGTAGTAAAGTCCAGCGAGACAGAAAACAAATGCCGGTGAGGGTATGGGAAGATTGGAGTTCTCATACACTGCAGGTGGGAATGTAAAATGGTACAACCACTGTGGAAAATGGTATGGCATTTCATTAAAAATCTGGATATAGGTATACATTAGATCCAGTGATCCCACAACTAGGAATATATCCAAAAATGTGAGATCCATGACATGAATAGATATATGCCCATGCATGTTCATCACAGCACTATGTACAATAGCAAAGAGATGAAAACAACCTAAGTGCCCATCAACAGATGAATTGATAACCAAACAATGGTACATACACACAATGGAATACTATGCTACATTAAAAAATACTGAAGATTCAGCAAATTACCTCATAATGTAGATGAACTTGGAGGACATTATGTTGAGTAAAATAAGTAAATCACAGAAGGACAAATATCGTTGGAGTTTATATGAAGTAGTTTGTGGCCATAAAAATTTAAAGCCTTGGAAAACCAGTGGGAGCCTGTATGAGTTGGAGTCAACTCAATGGCAGTGAATTTGTTTTTTGGTTTGGTTATTACAAAAATTCTAAGGTTTACACAGGGATGGAAATTTTCTTTGTTGATTATGGGAGGAGAAGGTAGGGAAAATAGGCAGATGGTTAAGACACAGGTGCTGATATGGATGAAGGGAAAAGCAATATAACAAAAGGATGTGACTAGCACATTATCACTAAGGAAAAAGAAGACATGAAGTGGTGCATTAGAGGTACAGACAAAAAAGGTAAATAATATTACATACTCCAAATTGCATTATCAGCAATAGCAAACACTAATATAAGGATGAACAACATCAGATTTTACATTATTCTTTAATGTTGCATACTATGCCATTGGGAGCTCTGGTAGCGTAGTGCCTAAGGCACTTGACTGCTAACCAGAAGGCTGGCTGTTCAAACCCACCAGCCACTCCTCGGAAGGAAG
>NW_006921791.1:3752867-3776382 GCF_000298275.1 Orycteropus afer afer | reverse complement strand
AAAAAAAAAAAAGACACATGGAAACAGTCCAAAGGACTAATGGACCATGATAGCCTCAGCCAGAGACCAGAACAAGATGGTGCCCAGCTACCAATACCACCCATTCAAAAAGGGATCAAAATTGGAGACCCTGCATAGAGTGAGAGAGAAAAAGTATGAAACAACAACAGCAACAAAAAGAATGGTTGGTAAAAGACTGGTGGGTTTCCTGAGAATATGGCCCAGAGTTACCATTTGGGCCTGGAATTGAACTCACTACTGTGACTTAATTCTCAGCCAAACAATAGACAGACCTATGAGCTAAACCACTGTACCGGGCAATGCACTCCTCAGAACAATCAACCATGGGAGATAAGAAGGGCAGCATTTGCACAGGGAGAAAGGTAGGGAGGGAGGAATGCACAGCCAAGGACATGGGAAAAAGATAACCACAAGGAGGAGAACTGTTAAACTGTGGGGAATGCAGTCAGTGTCACAAGACAAATTGTGCATGTGGTTGAATGTAAAATGAATCTAGTTGGTAAGATTTTGCCCACATCACAATAAAAAGTTAAAATAACAAAAAGTCATCAAAGAAGACAGGAAAGAAGGGGTGATCAGATCCCAAATCCCAGCAGGATTATTATCATTTAGTTCATTTGTGAGATTGCTGAGGGTACTATCAATGAAATGGTAGGAAAAAAAGCCATGTTGCCATTGTTATTTTTGTTGTTGTTGTTAGGTGTCCTTGAGTCAGCTCTGATTCACAGTGACCCTATGTACAACAGAACAAAACACCCAGTCCTGTGCCAGCCTCACAACACTTGCTATACCTGAGGCCACTGTTACAGCCACTGTGTCAATCATCTCCTTGAGGGTCTTCCCTTTTTTTGCTGACCCTCTCCTTTACCCAGCATGATATCCTTCTCCAGGGAATGGTCCTTTCTGACAATATGACCAAAGTAGGTGAGACGAAGTCTGGCCACTTTGGCTTTGAAGGAACGTTCCAGCTGTACTTTTTTCAGGACAGATTTGTTAGTTCTTCTGGCAGTCCATGGTACTCTCAGTATTCTTCACCAACACCATAACTCAAAAGACTTCTTCAGTCTTCCTTATTCATTATTTAGCTTCCACATGCACATGAGGCACTTGAAAACATTATGACTTGGGTTAGATGCACCTGAGTCTTCAAAGAGATATCTTTGCTCTTCAGCACTCTAAAAAGGTCATTTGCAGTCAATTTGCCCAGTGCAGTATGCCAACTGATTTCTTGACTGCTGCTTCCATTTGTGTTGATTTTGGAACCAAACAACATGAAATCTTTGACAACTTCTAGCTTTTCTCCATTTATAGTGATACTGCTTATCACTGGTTCAGTTGTGAGGATTTTCATTTTCTTTATATTTAGGTGTGATCCATACTGCAGACTATAGTCTTTAATCTTCATCAGTAATTGTTTCAAGTCATCTTCATTTCCAGCAAACAATGTTGTGTCATCTGCATATTGCAGGTTGTTAATGAGTCTTCCTCCAATCTTGATGTGGAATCCTTCATATAGTCCAGTTTCTTGATTATGTGCTCAGCATACAGATTGAATAAGTATGGTGAAAGGATATACTCCTTTCCTCACTCCCTTCCTGATTTTAAACCATGCAGTATCCCCTTGTTCTGTTAGAACAGCAGCCTCCTGGTCTATGTACAGATTCCTCATGAGCACAATTAAGTGTTCTGGAATTCCCATTTTTCTCAATGTTATCCATAATTTGCTATGATTCACAAGGTCGAATGCTTTTGTATAGTCAATAAAATAGAAGTAAACATCTTTCTGGTATTCTTTCCTTTCAACCAAAATCCATCTGACATCAGCAATGACATTCTTCATTCCACATCCTCTTCTGAATTCAGTTTGCATTTCTGGAAGTTCCCTGAAAATATACCACTGCAAAAGTTTTTTTAATTATCTTCAGGAAAATTTAACTTGTGTATGATATTAATGATATTGTTCGATAATTTCCACATTCTATGGGATCACCTTTCTTTGTAATGGATACAAACTTCAACTACTTCCAGTCAGTTGACTAGATAGCTGTCTTCCAAATTTCTTGGCATACACAAGTAAGTGCCTCCAGTGTGGCATCCGTTTGTTGAAACATCTCAGTGGGAATTCTGTCAATTCCTAGAGCCTTGTTTTCCCCATTCCTTCAGGGCATCTTCAAGTTCTTCCTTCAACACCATTGGTTCTTGATCATATGCCACCTCCTGACATGGATGAACATCGACCAATTCTTTTTCGTACAATGACTCTATGTATTCCTTCCATCTTCTTTTCATTCAATATTTTTCTCATAGACTCTTTCAATATTGCAGCTTGAGGCTTGAATTTTTTCTTCAGTTCCTTCAGCTTAAGAAATGCTGAGCATGTTCTTCCCTTTGTGTTTTCTAACTCAAGCTCTTCGCATATTTCATTATACTAATTGACTGCTTTCTTAAGATGCTCTTTAAAATCTTCTGTTCAGCTCTTTTATCTTGTCATTTCTTCCATTTGCTTTAGCTACTACTCTCTGTTCAAGATTAAGTTTCAGATTCTCTTCTGACATCTACTTTGGTCTTTTCTTGCTTTCCTTTCTTTTTAATGACCTTTTGTTTTCTTCATAGATGATGTTTTTGATATCATCCCACAGTAAAACATTGTCTGCTATAGTACTCCAAAACATGATGAATAGCCCTGAAAGATTTTCTGGCATAGTGCTGGAAGATGAGACCCTAAGGTCTGAAGATACTTAAAATTCCACTGAGGGAGTACCACCTCAAAGTAGAGTTAACCTTAATGGCATGGATGGAGTAAAGCTTTCAGGACCTTCATTTCCTGGTGTGGTATGCCTCAAAATGGGAAGAAATGGCTGCAAATATCCATTAATAATCAGAACATGGAATGTACAAAGTATGGATCTAGGAAAATTGGAAGTTGTCAAACATGAAATGGAACACCTAAAGATCTGCATCTTAGGCATTAGTGAGCTGAAATGCACTAGATTTGACCATTTTGAATCAAACTACCACATGAACTACTATGCCAGGAATGACCAAATGAATGGTCTGGCATTCATCATCACAAAGAATGTTTCAAGACCTGTCCTGAAGTACAATGCTGTCAGTGATAGGATAATATCCATACACCTACAAGGAAGACCAGTCAATATTACTATTACTCACATTTATGCACAAACCAGCAAAGGCAAAGATGAGGAAATTGAAAATTTTTACCAACTTCTGCTGTCTGAAATCAACCAAAAATGCAATCAAGATGGGCTGATTATTGCTGGTGATTGGAATGCAAAAGTTGGAAACAGAGAAGGATCATTAGTAGTTGGAAAAAGTGGCCTAGGTGATAAAAATGATGCTGGAGATAACATGATAGAATTTTGCAAGACCCATGACTTATTCATTGCAAATACCTTTTTTCAACAACATAAACTGTGACTATACATGTGGACCTTAACAGATGGAATACATAGGAATCAGATTGACTACCTCTGTGGAAAAAGGAAATGGAGAAACTCAATATCTTCAGCCAGAACAAGGCCAGGAGCTGACTGTGGAACAGACCATCAACTGCTCACATGAAACTTCAAGTTGAAACTGAAGGCAATTAAAACAAGTCCACAAGAGCCAAAATATGACCTTGATTAAATCCCACTGGAACTTTTGGTTGTTGGTTGGTATGTGCCGTTGAGTTGGCCCCGACTCATAGTGACCCCTCCTTGGGTTGCCAAGGCAGTATCACTATGGAAGTAGATTGCCCCATCTTCCTTCAAAGGAGTGGCTGGTGGGTTTGAACCGTCAGCCTTCTGGTTAACAGTCAGGTGTCTTAGGCACCTGAATTTAGACAGCATCTAAAGAATAGATTTGATAAATTGAGCACCATTGTTGCCATAGTTATCTTTATTTTCAAGACAATCAGAAAGGAGTTTGTGGCCCATTTATATCTATATCTATAGATATAGATATAGATACAGATATAAAAAAAAATTAAGTTTCAACAGTGTAAAGTGACATTTAAGACCATATTGTTAGACAGGTTCAACAGGTTCAGCTTGTTGTCATCTATCTCCTTTCCTACTATAGAGTTTTCTAATCTGGTTATGATTCTGGGTATAAAAAACAGCTACATGAAATTCTTTACTTATTCACTCTTTTATTTTATAATTTATTATTATTTTTTAATTTTTATTGTGATTTGGGTGAAAGTTTACAGGGCAAATTCATTTTCCACACAGAAGTTCATGTACATTTTGTCTCATGACATTGACTACAATTCCCCACAATGTAACAGCTCTCTTCCCACTTCCTTCCCATAGTTACCTCTTCCATGTGTCCTTCCCTACCATGCACTCCCCTCCTCAAGTTCTTTCCCTGTACAAACACTGCCATTCTCTTCTCCTATGATTGATCACTCCAAGTAGTGTATCTATCTGATGTAAATGTTCACCCTATATTTCTGTCTATTGTTTGGCTGGAGGCCACAAGAATGAATTCATTTCCAGACCTGAGGGGTAGTTAAGGGCCATAGTCTCAGGGTCTCACCAGATTCTATCAGAGCAGCAAACCTAGTCTTTTTTTTTTTTTATGATTTTGGGTTTTGTTCCACATTGTTCTCCTATTCTATCCAGGATCTCCTGTGCCAATCACCCTCTGAGTGATTGACAGTAGTAGCTGGGCACCATCTAATTCTTTTGGTCTCATGATCAAACAGGCTGAGGAACACATGGTCTACCAGTCCCTTGGACTAATTGTTTCAATGTGCCTTTAGTTTTCTTCAGTATTCTTTGCCCTAGATGAGGAGAGACTTGTTATTGCATCTAGATGCCAGCTTGCAACCATTTAAGTTCCCAGTCGCTACTCACCAAAGCAGGTTGTAGAACAATGTTTTAGTGTAGTGTGTTATGCCAATTGAGCTTGATGTCCCCTGTGACCCTGGTACTGAGCCCACAAGTCCAACTACTCCCTCCCTCTGGGTAGTAGCAGGCTGTGACCAAGAAGCCACCACAACCTTGTCCCTAGTCAGCTCTATTATAAACCTGCACATTCTTACAGTACATACAAATGCACAGGTAGGAACATTGTCTGCTAACCCTATACATGGTCATGGGCCCCCTCCCCACTGCCTAGACATACCTGATAGTTCAGCCTGTCCAACCATAGATCAATGCTTACCATCACTGACAATGCAGTAGTGTACATGCAAAAGGGTTCATCTTTGTTGTCTGTACCTCCGATGTACCTCTCTATGTCTTCCCCTTCATCAATGCTATCGTGTTGATCACTCACATTTGGTACCTTGCCCTTCCCTTCACCCAAATCGATACTTGTCTCTACTCTATCTAGCAGTGTTCCCTCCCTTTCCTTCCCATCCCTGGTAATCAACAAAGAGAGTGTATGAACAATCTCAAGATTAATCATATATTATTTGAAAGTATGTTCTTGGTGCTAGACATTTTTTTCTAACATCCTAAAATTTCTTGTGGATCTACCATACAGCTTTGATACCTAGACTTGAACCAGGTGGCAAAATACATTGACACTTCACTTCCCTTTCAATCTGTTGTTTGGAAATCAGCCATTTTAAACTTCTAAGTAAAGCACAAATGATGGAAAAGGGTTGGTTTAGGTGGCTACAAGACATGACTGAAATCTAGTTTTATATAAGTTTAAAAAGATTATAACTTTCTCAAGTTCTTGAGAAGCTCACAAAATATTCATCAATTTTTTTCTTATAGATCAATGTCACAATAATGATGCCTTTGACAGTATTTGTACCATTTGCCAAAGCAGTACCAAAGCTGAGTTCAATTTTGTTTTCATTAAGAATGTAGGTCTACTCAGCCTCTTTCCTTTCTATCTCCATTATTAATTCATGTGTTAGTAGGTCATTGATACTTTTGTCATTACTGTTTCTTACTATTAAATTTGCAGCCATTGTTAAATTGGGTATCTCATTCTTGAAAATTTGAAGTTGCAATACAAGTGGTGCTGCAGATAAATCAGAATAATGCTGGTGGATATACTTCTGTGAATGAGGTATGGGCAAGGCTTCATGAATCAGAAGAAATAACAGAAACCAAATATTTGAAAAACAGTTAACAATTACCAGGCAACATTTTAAGTAACATAAATATTAGTTCATAAAACCCCTATGTGGTATGATCATCCCTATTTTATACAAAAGGGAAGTAGGGCAGTGAGGGGTTAAACAACTTCCCTGAGTTTGTGACAAGTTGTAGAGCTGGCATTCAAACCCAGACAGTCTCTACATCAGGCTGCCTCTTAATAATACTATGTTAGAATATTTTAATTAGTTTTATATGCCTTTATATGTTACCTGTTATATACTCACTTCTCAGGGGACCCTTTATTCAATAAAAATTTGAGCATTTTTTACAATAATATGGATTAAAATCATCTTTAGATTTTCTCCCCTTTAACTGATTTTATCAAAATCATCCCTTTTGAAGAATCCACATGGTGAGTGGCATTAATAACTTTTTGTGATGAATTTGGACCATGATTCACAAAAGCTTCAAAGAATACAGTATTCATTTGAACAGTGCAGAAGGTGTGAGGAATTTCAAACTCAAAATGAAAAAAACATCTTGCATGCTTAGGTGCTCCTATAATTTTACTACATGACTCTAGTGTCAAAATTCCAGCTTTTGTCTGAATATTAATTAGTATTTAAGACTCATTAAGCTGGTTTTAGTGATTTACTTCATTCTGTAATTAGATATTATAATTAGATTATCTCTATCAGATTTCCAGCTTTCCTTTAATAAGAAAATGCTCAATAAATATAGATATAAATTAATCAAATTAGAACACATCATTTGAACTAGGTGATTAATCTTGTTTTCAAATAATTGAACAATAACCTCATGATGGCATGGTAGTTTTTTTTTTTTTTTTTTTTTAATATTAATACATATTTTCTAGGTGGTTGATGTGTCCCAGGGGTATTTTGGGACCTTTGTTAAGTGACATAACTACCTCCTAGTATTAAATTTTGACCTTCAGCATTCAGGAGAAAATTTATGGAATAGTGTCATATACTACTATGTTTTGTCCTTTAAAGCCACTCTAAGAAATGGTTCCTTCCTGTAAGGAAATAATTCCTTACGGAAGATAGCATAAAAGAAGATATATAATAACTTGGAATGAGAACCAATTAATGATTCCTTATGCATAATTTTTATATTACTGTACAATCATGCATACATATTTGTATAAACCAACCCCAAATATAAGAGAAGTAGAGGAAATGTGTCAAATTAAAGATGATATTCAGAAAATGCTGCTAAGGAGAGATTGGATCTGTACTTTGCAAAAGAGTACATTTCGGTTTTTTCAGTTTTGGTTACCTAGGTCATGTGAAAAATAAGTAAGAGGGAAATAGATAGTAACCATTTTTTTTTTTTTTTTACCTCTGGCTTTCAAAATGGCTATTTTATGGTCACAGTGTTTTTTTTATTCCCACCGTGTGTCATGTGTCTGATTTTACCGATGCCTCTGATTCCAGTTCATGTAAACATTGCTATCTAAACTGACCCCAGAGAAATGCTAAGCATTTGCCTTTAGTCTTCAAAACAGGGGTATAGTGGTAGAATTTAGACTCAGGAGAGGTTCCCCAGTGATTTGGGTCTATGCTCTTGTTAAAGAAATGAATATCATATTTTCTTAAACATAAATGTGGACATATGGTCTGACACATGGTCTGAAAATGGGACGGAATATTTGATACCAGGCCTGTCCCAGGCAATCTGGGACATATGGACACTGTAAATAGTGAAGAATAAGAATATGAATTTCTTATTCAGTTTTTGAAGCCCAATAGCCATTTTATCTTTGGCAGTACATCCTCTGTTCATTTGTTCACAAAAATTTACTAAGGGCCTACCCTACTATTTCATTTGCTAAGTACCTTTCTCAATTTGAAACCCTTCTGCAAAATGAAAATACATTGGATTTGATTGAAATTATGTTGTTGTTTTTTTGTCCATATTCTTAGAAGAATTTTTTTGGCTTTTAGTGTAGATTAAATCTTGTGAATTTGAGCAAAGAAGTTACTAGTGAAGATGTGTGCTGATCTTCACATCATTTTAAAGGGAAGCCAGATGAGGTAACAGGAATCTAGCCAAAAAGAATGCAGCTTAAGAATAATACCCTGATCTACTTTAGGGTATTGGACAATAAAATAAAATAGAAAGGAAAAGGATAAATTAAGGATCAAATTACTGGAAAGAAAAGAAAGGGGGTGGGTGACCCTAAGTAAAGAGGAAAAGTCCAAGGAAACAATCAAATTAAAGCTAACACTAACAAAACAAGCCAGGAATTTTTAGCTTCTAATAACTTTACCTAGGAACAGGATGTGTCCTAGTGCCTAAAAGTATAAGATAGGACAGTGGAGGTGAAAAGAACTCTTCTCCCAACCATAGGGAATCAAGAGGGGAAGTTGGCCAAACAGATCATTACAATATCTATAAGAAGATGTTGGTTCATTCACACACAGTTGAGTACTTGAAATTGAGTGATACTCTTCTCGTACACCTTAAGAAATCATTGCTTTCAGATTAAGAACATCCTGAGCAGGAATAGGCAAAACCAGAGCTCTGGACCCCAGAGCTTTAGCCCACTGAACCTGTGGTTGAAATCCTTCAACTTATGATTAAAATACGCTTGGAAAATTGTCTGAATTCTTAGGCCTGTCCTGTCTAATACAGTATTCACTAGCCACATGTAATTATGGAGCATTTTAAGTGAGGTTAATGTCACTCAAGCATTGAATTTAGTCCACTGAACCCGTGGTATTCAATTTAGATGAATGCAACTTGTAAACTTCCCTCAGTTGGATTTAATTTCATCCTGAAATTAATTTTAAATCTGTATATTTCTTCCTATAATTTACTGGTGTACGATAAATCGTTTAACACAGTTTCTTTGATGTTTCTCTTACTCGTTGAAAAATCTGCAAAACCACTTCACAGGAACTGCAGTCTGAACTCTCTCCTTAAGTAAACATATGCACACCTATGACTTCAAGTATCACCCCCTCAACAAGTCAGTAACCCTCAGTGTAGAGTCCAGCCCTGCCCTCCCCTCTGAGTTTCATTTGCATAAAACCAACATCTATTCTATTTTACATTTTACTTTGATGTCTAAAACATACTACATTCTAATTAAAAAAACATTTACTTAATGCTTATGATTTGCCAAGTACTGTTCATTATCACATTTTTTAAACTATGCATTTATAATTACATAATTATATATTAGATGTTAGGTTTGCAATACATGGTTCTATGTAAGTAATAACAGGGATAATACCACTTTGTTTTGGGAGGCCAGGAAAGTGTCTCTCTGAGCAGCTGAAGTTTAAGCTGAAGTTTATTGAAGAAGAACGTCAAAACCATTCAAATTGTGAACAGAGGAAAAGTATTCTAGGCAAGGAGAAACTTATGCTAATATGTTGAGGGATTAGAAAAACAAAAAGAACATCCAAGTTAAGAATCCATTAGAAAGAAATGAACGGAGCTAAGGTTAGGAGGATGAACAGAGGCATGTATTCAGAAAGATGGCATAATATGGGCTCTTCGTAAGATTTCTTAGACTCAAATCCTTCAACTTATGACTAAAATATGCTTGGAAAAATGTCTGAATTCTTAGGCCTGTCCGTCTAATACAGTATTTACTAGCCACATGTAACTATTGAGCATTTTAAGTGAGGTGAGTATCACTCAAGCATTGAATTTTTAGTTGTATTGAATTTTAAATTAATTTATATTTAAAAACTGGTTTTCACTTCAATTATTGAAAAACTTTTAGTAAGTGTGGAACTATTAGGGAATGTGAATCTATTTTCTCAATTGTAACTTTTATGAAATCTTAATACAGTTCAACTAGTTTCAATGAAAAATTAGTACCCAGTTTTTGATGTGCCATAAGTGAAAAATAAATAATGGATTTTGAAGATTTAGCAAAAAAAAAAAAAAAATGTAAACATTTCTTTAATAATTTTTATATGTTGAAATTATGTTTTAGATATATTATGTTTAATTACGTATATTATTAAATCAATTTTACTTTTTTTTTTTTTGACCTTTGTTAATGTAACTACTTCAAAATGTAAAATCAAATATTTGGTTTATACTAAATTTGTAGTGGATAGCGGTGGGTTAGAACTCAGTTTTCTCATCCCTGAAATAGGGATAATAGTAAGGACTATTTTATAGAATTATATTCAAGATTAATTTATAAATGCATGTAAATAAAGTATTTGGTAAATGGCCTGGCATTTAGCAAATGTCCAGTAAAGGTTAGGCATCATCATCATCATTGTCATCATCATCATCATCATCATCATCATAATATTATGCAACCATTAAAAATAAAAATAAAAACACTGCTAACCAATCGATTTTGACTCATAGTGATCCCCATTGGGTTTCCAAGGCAGTAAATCTTTACAGAAGTAGATTGCCCATCTTCTTTCCACAGAGCACCTGGTGGGTTTGAACTGCAACCTTCTGGTTCGCAGTCAAATGCCTTAGCCATTGTGCCACCAAATCTTCCTATAAGTATCCTTGTTGTTGTTGTTGTTATATGCCGTCGAGTCGGACCCGACTCATAGCGATCCTTCCTTGGGTTTCTGAGGCAGTATCGCTACGGAAGTAGATTGCCCCATCTTCCTTCCGAGGAGTGGCTGGTGGGTTTGAACTGCCAGCCTTCTGGTTAGCAGTCAAGTGCCTTAGGCACTATGCTACCAGAGCTCCTATAAGTATTCTTACATCTCTTATATTCACTCTCATATCTACATAACCTCTGTTGTTGTTATTAAGTGCTATTGAGTTGGTTCTGACTCATAATGATGTACAACAGAAAGGAACACTGCCTGGTCCTGGGCCATCCTCACAATCATTGCTATTCTACAGTCCAATGTTGTAGCCACTCTGAGTACATCTGGTTGAGGATCTTCCTCTCTCTTACCCTCTACTGTACAAAGTATGATTTCCTTCTTCAGGAACTGGTCTCTCCTGAGAACATATCCAAATTATATGAGATAAAATATCCCCACCTCATTTCTAAGGAGCATTCTGAGGGAAATCGAAAATATCATGGCTTGGGTCAGGAGCACCTTAGTTCTCAAAGTGTATCTTTTCTTTATAAAACCAAAGAGGTCCTTTATAGTAGATTTGCCAAATGTTTGATTTCTTGATTGTTTCTTACCTTGTGGATCTAAGTAAAATGAAATCCTTGACTATTACTCCATTTATCATGATGTTGCTTTTTGGTTGAGTTGTGAAGATTTTTGTTTTCTTTCTGTTAAGGTGTAATCCATACTGAAATCTGTAGTCTTTGATATTCATTAGTAAGCACGTCACATCCTCTTCACTTGCACCAAGCTAAGTTGTGTCACCTACATATCTTCCCCCATCCTGATTCCACGTTCTTCTTCATATAGCCCAATTTCTGAGATTATTTTCTCAGCATACAAATTGAATAATTATGGTGAAAAGATACAACCCTGACATACACCTTTCCTGATTTCAAACCATACAGTATTCCTTTTTACAGTTTGAATGACTACTTCTTGTTCCATGTACAGATTCCTGATGAGAGAGTAAAGTAAATTCAGGGAAAGAAAATAGCCACTTGTGTTTGAAACAACAAGGTTCTACTAAATTAAAGAGACTGAGGAGAGTTAGGGAAAAAAGAGATATAGTAAATAAATTAATGTAAAGTTAATAACTTATTAATGTAGATAAATTAATTGATTAATTCATGAAAAACACTGTGAACTGTTCCTAGATCAAAGAGTATTATTCATATTAGTGTTAATATCATTAGTAGTATTAAAGATTATTAAAATTGCATCAGCATGATTTTCTTATGACTTTGGTAATGATTTTGCTATTAAGAAATCTTGTCAATCTGATATGTTATTTTGTATTTGATATATACTTGTTCTCTAAAAGTTTTTTAGAATTTCTTTATTTGAAATTTATATTCTATAAAGTTACTGCCATCCAGTCAATTCCAGCTCATAGTGACACAATAGAACTGCCTCATGATCATCCAAGCCTGCAAATCTTTATGGAAACAGACTGCCACACTTTTTCCTGCAGGGTGGGTTGAGACCACCGAAATTTTAGTCAGTACTCAGGAGCTTTAACCATGGTGCCACCATGCTCCTATAGTCTATAACCTTAGTAATTCTAGATGTATGTTTGTTGCCTTTTACTTATTTCCTTTGTTTTACATTATTCAGAGTCTTTCAATCAGAGGTATATCATCTCTTTGTTTCAATTTTAGAAAATCTATTGTTTAAATTCATCAATATATCTTCCTTTTATATTATCTTGTTCTCTCACCTTCTGAGATTTTATTATCTGCATATATATATATATATATATATATATACTTCCATGTTTCAAATCTCTAGTTTTGCTCTTATATTGTATGTTATGTGAAACATTGCAGTTGCTTTTGAGTAGATTTTTTTAATTCCATTTTTTAGTTCAGTAATTTTTTATTTGGATGTATTCTTCCTTCTATTCAGTCTATTTCTAAGCAAGTTTCACTAAGTATAATATGCATACAGAAAAGGTAATACAACACAAATAAACTTTCTAAAGAATTAGTAAAAGCAGACACCATAGACACCCAATGTGTTCCTCTTCTATCCCTTTTGTGATAAACTTCTATGGTTATAGTTTCTTCACTATTCTTTATAAATTTTTTCACTTTTTTTTTCCAAATTCCAAAGCAAAACAATAGTAATAACAGCAACAACACATACAAATTAAAAATTCCCAGGTGCTCTCATAAGCACTTACTTCTTAGATGCCATTGAGTTAGCTCCAACTCATAGCGACCCCATGTACAACAAAATGAAACGCTGCCCAGTTTTGCGCCACCCTCAAAATCTCTGCTATTCTTAAACCCATCATTGTAGTCACTGCATCAATTCATCTAATTGAGGGTCTTCCCCTTCTTCTCTGACCCTATAATTTACCAAGCATGATATCCTTCTCCAGTGAATTGTCCCTTCTGACAACATGACCAAAGTAGGTGAGACGAAGTCTATCCATTCTCACTTCCAAGGAATGTTCCAGCTGTGCTTCTTCCAGGACTGATTTGTTCGTTCTCTGGAAGTCTGTGGTATTTTCAGTATTGTTCCCTGACCCCACAACTCAAAGGCATCAACTGTTATTTGGTCTTGCTTATTATTGTTCAGCTTTCACATGTATATGAAGCAATTGAAAATACCATGGCTTGGGTCAGGTGTACCCTAGTCTTCAAAGTCACATCTTTGCTTCTTAACACTTTAAAGAGGACTTTTTCAGCAGATTTTCCCAGCACAATATGACCTCTGCTTTCCTCACTGCCATTTCCATGGGTGTTGACTGTGGATCCAAGTAAAAAGAAATCTCTGACAATGGCAATCTTTTCTCCATTTATCATGATGCTGCTTATTGGTACAGTTGTAAGGATTTTCATTTTCATTGTGTTCAGATGTAATCCATACTGCAGAATGTAGTCTTTAATATTCATCAGTAAGTGCTTCAAGTCATCTTACTTTCAGCAAGTAAGTTTCTGTCATCTGCATATCGCAGGTTGTTAATGGCTCTTCCTTCGATCCTAATGCCATATTCTTCTTCATACTGTCCACCTTCTTGAACTCTTTATTCAGCATACAGATTAAATCAGTATGTGATAGTATACAACCTTGATGCACACTCTTCCTATTTTTTAACTGTGCAGTATCCCCTTGTTCCATGTACAGGTTCCTCATGTGCACAATTAACTGATCTGGCATTCCCATTCTTCTCAATATTATTTTTAATGTGTTATAATCCACACAGGTGAATGCCTTTGCATAGTCAATAAAATGCAGTTAAACATATTTCTGGTATTCTTGTTTTCAGCTAAGATCCATCTGACATCAGCAATCCCTCATTCCATCTCCTCTTCTGGATCCAGCCTTGAATTTCTGGAAGTTCCCTGTCAATAAACTGCAGCAACCATTTTTAAATTATCTTCAGCAATGTTTTTCTTGTGTGTGATATTAATGATGCTGTTCAATAGTTTCCACATTCTTTGGAAAGGGCACAAATATTTACCCCTTCCAGTCAATTGGCCAGTAACTCTCTTCCAAATGGCATAAATGAGTAAGCATCTCCAGTGCTGCATCCAGTTGTTGAAACATATCAATGGATATTCTGTTTCTAGAGCCTTGTTTTTCATCAATTCCTTCAGTGCAGCTTTGACTCCTTCTATCATTACCACTGGTTCTTGATCATATGCTACCTCCTGAAATATTTGGACATTGAACAATTCTTTTTGTTACAGTGACTCTATGTATTCTTTCTACCTTCGTTTAATACTTCCTGAATCATTCAATATTTTGCTCATAGAATCCTTCAATACTGCAACTCAAAGGTTGAATTTTTTGTTCAGTTCTTTCAGCTTGAGAAATGCCAAGTGTGTCCTCCCCTTTTGGATTTCTATGTTTAGGTCTTTGCAATGTTCCTTAAAATACTTCAATTTGATCTTAAAAGCTGGCAAGCTGCCATCTAGATGTAATGATAGGTCTCCCCTCGTCCAGAACAAAGAAGAATGAAGAACACCAAAATTCATGGAAATAATTAGTCCTAGTGACTGGTACACCATCCAATCTGCAGCCTATACAACTATGGGACCAGAAGAACTAGATGGTGCCTGGCTACCACTGTCATCAACTTGAAAGGTGATCTATGTAGGAGATCCTTGATAGAGAGGGAGAACAATGTGGAACAAAACTGAAAATCATTTGGAGAAAAAAAAAGGGAGGACCAGATTTGCTGGTCCAATAGAGCCTGATGGAACCACTGAGACTATGGCCTCTAGCTGCCCTTCAGATCTGGAATTGAACCCACACCTGTGGTTTCCGCTCAAACAAAAGACAGGCATATGAGTTGAACATTTACGTCAAGTAGATACACTCCTTGGAGAGAACAATCATGGGAGAAAGAAGGGTTGCTTATGCACAGGGAGACAGCTCAAGGGGCAGGAGGGCATGGAGGGATGGACACAGGGAAGAGGTAACTATGGGGAGGAAGTGGGAGGGGAGCTGTTGCATTGTGGTAAACTGTGGTCAATGACATGAGACAAAGTGTATGGAAAGTGAATTTGCTCTGTAAACCTTAACCCAAATCACACACACACACACACACACACACAAATATTAAGCTCCCTACCATGGGGGAGTCACTTTCCATGTAAAATATACCTGAATGTTTAATAATTATCTTTAACAACAATTTTAGGAAAATAAAAGTTCTTTGCAAAAAAAAAAAAAAAAAAAAACTTCAGTGTGCCTTTTTGAGCTGCCCTTTGAAATCTTCTGTTCAGCCCTTTTATTTCAGCATTTATTCCATTTGCTTCACTACTCTACATTCAAGAGCAAGTTTCAGAGTATTTTCTGACACCCATTTTGGTCTTTTCTTCCTTTCCTGTCTTTTTAATGACTGTTTGCTTTCTTCATGTATGATGATCTTAATATCATGCTACACTCATTTGATTTGCAATCATTGGTGTTCAATGTGTCAAATCTGTTCTTCAAATAGTCTCTGAATTCAGGTTGGATATAATCAAGATCATATTTTGCCTCTGTGGACTTACTTTAATTTTCTTTAGGTTCATTTTGCACTTGCATATGGGCAATTGATGGTCTGTTACATGGTGAGTTCCCTGTCTTGTGTTGACTACTGATACAGAGCTTCTCCATTTCTTCTTTTCACAGATATATTGCATGTGATTTCTGTGCATTCCATCTGGTGAGGTCCACATGTATAGCCACCATTTATGTTGCTGAAAAAAAGATATTTGCAATGAATAAATCATTGGTCTTACAAAATTCTCTCATGTTATCTCTAGCATCATTTCTATCACCAAGGCCATATTTTCCAATTACTGATGCTTTTTGTTTCCAGCTTTCACATTCCAATCAGCACAATAATCAATACATCTTGATTGTAGATTTGGTCAGTATCAGTTTGCAGAAGTTGGTAAATCTTTAGTTTCTTCATCTTGGTGTATAAATTTGAGTAATAGTAGTTTTAACTGGTCTTCTTTTTAGGCATATAGGTATTACCTCAACACTGACAGCACTTGAGATGTTCTTTTTGATAATGAATGCAATACCATTTCTCTTCAATTTGCCATTGCCAGTGTAGTAGATGATATAATTATCTGATTCCAAATGGCCAATATCAGTCCATTTCAGCTCACTAATGCCTAGGATATCAATCTTCACCTGTTCCATTTAATTTTTGACAATGTCCAATTTTCCTAGATTCATACTTTGAACATTCTATGTTCTTATTTTAATGGATATTTGCAGTTGTTTCTTCCTATTTTGAGTAATAACCCATCAGCAAATTAAGGTCCCATAAGCTTTACTCTATCCACATCATTAAGGGCAACTCTACTTATGTTAACTAAATTACACTTACAACAACTCTACAAGCTAACATCAGTTATTAACCTTATTGTACAGATGAGAAAATACATACAGAGTTTAAATATCCTGCCCTAAGATGCCTAGAAAGTGATAGAGTTGTAATTTCAACCTAGAGACTCCAAGTCTCATGTAGTTAACCACTAAGAGTTTTGTGTTCTGTTCAGTACATTAACTGATCAGTATAGTTTTTTTTCTCACTTATTATTATGCATGCATGATCCATCCACAATTTTACATATAGTTTTAATTTATCATTCCTTTCCTCTTGATGGACTTTTTTTGTTTGTTTGTTTCTAGTGTTTCACTGGTGTGTAGATTGCTGCTGAGAACATATTTGTATACGTGTCCTGATGTATGAGGGTGATATTCTCTGGGAATTTTATTTAGGATTGAGATTACTAAGTAGTAAAAGATACATAGACAAATCATAATCAATTTTGCTTGATTGTATCAGAGCAATTTCCAATATATTTGCTGTGTCTACTTATATCAGCAATATATGAGAATGCATATTTCTTCATCTCCTCACCAATAGTCAAAATTATTAGATTCATAAATTAGTTTCCAATATATTTGTTTATAAAGATATTTTATTGTAGCTTTAATTTGAGTTTTCATGATGAGTAATGAAGTTAATCTCTGATTTTTTCCTTTAATAGTTAGTTGGATATCCTTCTTTTGTGGAGCATCCATTCAAATATTTTGCCCTTCTTCTACTAGTTTGACTTTCTCTTTCTTATTGATATGTGGGTTTCTCTAGGTCTTCAAGATAATAACAATCTGTTAGATATATGTGTTGGAAATGTCTTTTCTAACTCTGCTTTTAAACTTTTCACAGTGTCAATTTTCTCTTTTGATGAACAGAAATATCTTAACTTTAATGCAGTTCAATTAAATCAATATTTTCATGAAGGCTGGAACTTTTATTGATTTATTTAGGAAGTCCTCACTAAACTGGTAGTAAAGAATATATTCTCACATATAACATTTTCTTTTTCCTTTTACATGTAGACTTTTCATTTACTTTGAATTGGTTTATGTGTGTGTGTGATGGGCGAGGGGTATGAGCAGGATGCAGAGGTTATTGCTTTGTGCATCTTTAAATTGTCCTGTGACTATTTTTACAAAGACAATTCTTTGTCCAAGGCATTGAACTGCAATCTCTGTCACAAATCCAGTGTCTGTATTTGAATGCATTTGTTTCTGAACTCTCTGTTCTGTCCTATTTCTATATTTGCCTATTCCTGTGTTTATTTTACACTTTCTTAATTACTTAGATTTTAAACAATTACTGTTGTATGTAGGGAAAAAAAATTCTCCCTTCTTGTTTAAGAGTGAATTGTCCATTTTTGACTTTTACAATTCCATCCATATAAATGTTACATTAAATATTAAACTTCTGAAGGCACAGAACACACACACACACACAAAAAAAAAAATTATTGGTATTTTAATTGAGATAACATCAAATATCTAAGTAAGTTTGGGGATATTATTATATTGGGTACATGAAGTCTTCTAATCTATGAATATTGTACACTTTTATAGATTTGGATCTTCTTTAATGTCTCTTATTAATTTTTATAATTTACTTAAAGGATTCTAGCACATTGCTAATTAGGTTGATTCTAAGGAATATAGTTAATGTTACTAACACTATTTTCTTCAATATAATTTCAGTCTTTTTTTTCTGAATTAAGATCCAATTGTTTTTTGTATATAGAATTTAATTACAGCAGCTTGCTAACCACAGTTTATTTATTATAAATTATGACTAGAATCACTGGGATTACCAATGCACATGGGATACCATATATATTAATACAAACACCCTCATTTTCTTCCTTGACTTATTATTCTACCTATGATTTCCTGTAGAATTGAAGTAGGGATAAATAGTTACTTTATTTCACATCTGAACCAAAGGGATACTTTCATTGTTTTATCACTGACTTACTAGAACAAATTCTCAAAGAAGTTCTAGCTAAATATGCTCATCCTCTCATGCTAAAAGCCCATTTCCAGTCATACAACTGTTTAACTTAAGCTCTACTATTTAAAAAACATATATGGCTATCAACAACACCAATAAAAACCATGTGGCATAAGAAAAATATTTACAAACTTCAAAGAAACAAAATAAGCAGCAGAGCCATATACACATATGATGATGATATTGGATGTATCAGACAAGGGATTTAAAATAATGTTGTTTACTGTATTAAATACTCTAGCATAAAATATGTGTACTACAAGAGTAGGTGGAATGTGTAATGGGGTTACAGAAGCTAAAAGAATAAAATCAAAGTGGAGAGATGGAAACTGTAAGAATAAAATTAAAACAGCAGACATAAAGATACACTTACAGAGAAGAGTGCCTTCAACTCCCTCATCAGTGAACTCGAGATAGTTAAAGAAAGAATTTGTCAATTTGAAGTTAGATAAATAGAAATTGCCTAACTAAAACAACATGTAGATATAAATAATGACAAAAGCAAACAAACAAAACAGAGTTTGCAAGAACTATTAAGGAGAAGAGGATGATGATAGAGCAGAAGTAATATTTTTTACAGTAATGGTTGATCTTTCCCCACCCCTGCTGGCCAAGGCACCCAAATTGTTGCGTGGTAACCTGCCACATTCCACAGAAAATGGTACTACATAACAACAGGAAATGGTACTTTAACAGTGGGAATTGGTAATTTTGCACAGAAAGCTTTGAGAGATTTTCCAATTTTATCCTCTTAAAATTAGAACAAAATTTACAAAGTGAGTTTGGTGCTTTGGAAAGTGCAAAAGCTGCTAGTGAACTCTATTTTCCTTTCTCAGGAGAAGTAACAGAAAGTAATAAATCTCTTCTGGAAAATCCAGGACTTGTTTACAAGTTTTGTGAGAAGATGGAGATGGTTGACTGATAAATATTACACTGAGTAATCCTTCAGAATTTGATAAACTAATGAGTGAAGAAGCATATGAGAAACATGAAATCCCTACATGAAGTAGGATGAAACAACTGATAAAAAAAAAAGTTGAGAATTTTGTAAAATTAATGCAGACATCAAACCACAGATCCAAGCAATGAAGAGAACACAAAGGAAGATAACTACAAAAATAAAAAATAAAAAAAGGAAATAGATAAAGTCAAAATCATAGTAGAATATTTAATCATCTCTTTCTTTTCCTCTTTCTTTGTCTCTCCTTTCCTCTCTCCCACTCTTGCTCTTTCAATTTTAATTAAACCATCAGATTTTGTTTTTTGTTTAAAAAAAGAGGATAGGAAATTACTACACACAATTATAGGATACACATTAACTGTAAGTGCTTATGCAACATTTACCAAAACACATCGTATGTTGATGTGTTTTGGTAAATAAGCCTCACAATATATTTTAAGATTAAAGTTAAGATTAAAATCATACAACACGTGCATATTAATCATTAATAATACCCATTAATCAAAGACATGTTTTACTGATATCCTTAGTCTATTTGTTCAGTGTCCTGTAATTCCTTGTGCATTTTAATATTCTCAGATTTCTTAGTTAACCACAATATCAGGATAAGTCTGGGCCAGAAATAAAAAGTAAACAACCAAAAATTATCATGATTTGAGTTTCTATATATGACCACTTTCATTGTTAATCTCTGAGAGAATAAAATTTCCAAAACTAACCTCCAGAAAAATCCCAAGTCCTGTTACTGTATTTACTGCTGTGTCCCTTTTGAAGTAGATCAATTCTCATTGCTGACACCAAGGAAATACTGAATTAATGCTATATTTAGATCTCCCATCCTATGTCTTTTATGCCTGAAGACTGAGATGAGTTTGAAGCTGTTTCAGAACCTTTGGCCTTTTATCTAATTGCTTACATATATTGAATATAATTTCAGAGTTTAGCCAAATATTGTTCTCTATAAGCATGCTACCTCAAATCCACATAGCTTCTCTAGGACTTCAGGTTCTCCACTACACATTCCACTTTTGTGTTATCTTCTTTACTTTGGTTGTACTAATTTCATTCCAAAACTTTTTGTAGAGAAACAAACAAGGAGAAACTCACAGAAGCATTCAAAACTATTAATGACTTAGAACATCGTTTTTGGCTCCACTTACCAAAATCCTTTCTTCAGCACTATGGATATTTTTGCCTGAGCCTCAGTCAGTCTTTGAGAAAATCACCTGACATTCCTGCATCAGGTCCTACAAAAAGTGCCTTCAACATCTCTGATGCACCAAGCTCTTTCTTGGTGCTCTAACTCTATCTCACACATTATTTCTAAGACTGCCTTGAAATAGCAGGAAAATTTTCCCCAGCTGGATGTAGTTTATCAGTATGTGTCCAACCTACCCAAAATAGCAATAAATGTGAGAGTGTCACTTTTTTCCCCCCTATGGTCACAGACATTCCAATCTCTATCTCTTTAACTAATTTTATCCAACATGATGTGGACTTTTTTCTTAGACATTACTCACAGAATAGCTACTCTGTTTTGGGTTTTGAGTGTGCTCCATATAGCCAAGGCTTTCTCCCTCTTCTACTCAAATTGATTTTAATGACATGGAGTAAGCATCTCACCAGCCTTCAGACACCTAACCAGTCTGACATTCCGAAGCAGAATCTGGCCATAAATTTTTTGCTCCCACAAAAACTTGCTTATACTCCCCTGGCTCATTATTTTACCTGCCTTCCCTTTACATTAACCTACCACTTTTTGCTTTTGTTCATAGTTCACCACCAACTTAAAAGTCATTTTACAACCTGTCAGTCAAATATTTGGTTTTTTAAATGGTAGCGTTGCATCTTCTGCAAATGTACTTTGAAACCTGTAAGTACAAACTCACACTTTACTTTCATCCTCCTCATTATTTCTAGGATGGGAACTTATGTACTTTCTATAACCTATTTTTGTTGCTCACTTTCCAGGTTTTAAAATCTATTTTCCTCACAACTCCCACCAAGCTCCTAAGCTTTAAGCATATAAAAGTGTCCACTACAGATTACTTTTCTTATTATTTTTCTTATCCAATATGGGCAATGTGGTTTCTAATTCTGGCTTGAGTTCCCTCATCAAAGTTGTCACGTCACTCTTAGATCATCGTACCCTCTACAGAAATCATACTACTTTTGGTCAAAATTGCATGTTTGGGAATTTAGGTGTCGTTATAAACCACCAGCAAATTATCTTTACTTTTAATTCCTAGAGATAATCTTTATTAACTCCATGTTCTAGCTTCCTGCTGCTTCAATGAGCAGCTTACACAGAACACAGAGAAAAATTTTTCTGCTATATTACTGCATCCCTAGGGGTTTCTGTTGAGAAACAAAACAGTTGTATCACTGTGGTCATGGCAAAATATAAGTTATTATCTGCAACAACTTTACCACTAGATCTGCAATACTCAGAATATTTTTGTAGGACAAGCACTCAAGTTAACTCTTTTTCAAAGAATTCAAAGAAAGGATTTAAGGATTTTTTTTTCCTCAATCACTCCATGTTAAAATATCCATGAAACTAGCAACACTTACTGGAGTATTACAGGTATCATATTTATCATGCTAAGAATCTGTGACACTTGTCTTCTTATTATTATTCTCTTGTCCTTCTTGTATCTTATTTAATATGAGGCAGGGGACCAGAAGGAGATAATAAGAAGATGAGAGAAAGTAGGCACTGCTCCCTAAGAAGATGTTTGGAGGGGAACAAACACTTTACTGCTAAATAATTTTGTGTTATTATTGATTAATAGCTGCCTCTGTCATTAGACTATAAATTTCATGTAAATTGGCTCCTTGCTTTTGGCCAAAACCATTAGTTCCTCAAAATCTGATCAGTGTAACCCATAGGATAAGGAAAAAAAAAAAAATGTTGAATAAAAGAGCCAATAAGACTAGAATTATTCAGAAGTATAATTTGTTAAAGATTTTTTTTTTCTCCATGGTAACTAGTTTTCTATCACACCTTCTTTTTTCATAGTGACAATAAAAATGACAGTTTCCACACACTTTTGACATGAATCAAGAGGAAGTCACTTTACCAGAACAAGGAGATAGCGTGTAGTGTAGAATTTGGAAGGTATGGGGCAGAGTTACTTCTTTTCATATTATTTATAATCTGTATGCTGACAAAATGATCTGAGAAGCTGCACTATATGAATAAGAATGGGCATCAGGACTGGAGGAAGACTCATTATCAACCTGGGATATAAAAATGACACCATCTTGCTGGCTGAAAATGAAGATGATCTGAATTTAGTAATAAAAGTCAGACTACAGATTCTATATGTATTATGCCTGAGTGTGAAGAAAATAAAAATTCTCACAACTGGACAAATAAATAATATAATGAAAAATGAAGAAGAAATTGAAGTTGATAATGATTTCATTCTACTTACATCAACAATCAACATTCAGGGAAGCAACAATCAAGAAATCAAATGGTATATTTCATTGGGACAATTTGCTGCCAAAGACCTCTTTAAAGTGTTAAAAAGTAAAGAAGTCACTTTGAGGACTACAGTGAGCCTGATCCAAGCCATGTTATTATTAATCACCTTAGAAGAGGGGATGATGACACTTGACCTCACATATTTTGGAAATGTTATTGAAAAAAAAAAAATGAAACTCACTGCCATGGAGTCGGATCCAACTCATAGCGACCCCTCCTTGGGTTTCCGAGGCAGTATCACTACAGAAGTAGATTGCCCAAATTCCTTGTGAGGAGTGGCTGGTGAATTTGAACCACAGCCTTCTGGTTAGCAGTCAAGTGCCTTAGACAATACACCACCAGAGCTCCCCACACACACATATGATTTTCAAAACATTACATAATCTGGCTGCACTTTTCTTCTTGGATTTCATACCCAAATATCACTTTCACTCAATTAACTTCAGCCACACTGGCCTCTCCTTACAATTATTCCACCAGCACACAGGCATACAGTTTCAAGGCTTTTGATTTGTTGTTTCTTCTGTCCAGAATGTT
>NW_006921791.1:3751982-3752757 GCF_000298275.1 Orycteropus afer afer | reverse complement strand
ATATATATTTGTTGTTGTTGTTGTTATGTGCCGTCAAGTCAGACCCGACTCATAGCGACCCCTCCTTGGGTTTCCGAGGCAGTCTACAGAAGTAGATTGCACCATCTTCCTTCTGAGGGGTGGCTGGTGAGTTTGAACAGCCCGCCTTCTGGTTACCAGTCAAGTGCCTTAGGCACTAGCTACCAGAGCTCCCATATATGTATACATACACATATATGTGTGTGTGCGTGTGTGTGTATACACACACACATATATATATATATATATGTACACACATATATATACATATGGAAAAGAGCATTCTGAACAGAAAAAATAGCAAATCAAGAGCCTTGAAACAGTGTGCTTGTGTGCTGATGGAATAATTTTAAGGAAAGGCCAGTGTGGCTGAAGTTAATTGAATGAAAGTGATACTTGGATATGAAATCCGAGAAAAGAGAAGCCAGATCATGTAATGTTTTGGAAATCATTCTGAAAACTTTGCCTTCTATTTTGAATGAAATGAGGAAATATTTCATTATTTCAAACAGAGATGTAATATGATCTGATGATTTAAGTTTTATAAAAAGGATTGTTCTGGCTTTTTTTTTTTTAATTTTGATAGTAAATTTTATGTGGTGAAAGATGAAAGAAGAGAGAATTTATAATGTTATTGAAATCATACAAATGAGAAGTTATGGTGACTTTTCAAGTATGGTAGTAATAGATACAGAAAGAATAAATGAGTATATCTATTGATATGGATTTTAAGAAAAAAAAAAAAAAAAGCAGCCAC
>NW_006921791.1:3732846-3751400 GCF_000298275.1 Orycteropus afer afer | reverse complement strand
ACTATTATTCAAATTTATGCCCCAACCACCAAAGCCAAAGATGAGGAAATTGAAGAATTCTATGAACTTCTGCAGTCTGAAATTGACCAAACATGCAATCAGGATGTGGCAATTATCACTGGTAACTGGAATGCAAAAGATGGAAAAAAGAAGAATCACTGGTAGTTGAAAAATTTGGCCTTGGCTACAGAAATAATGCTGGAACTCGCATGGTAGAATTTTGCAAGACCAACGACTTGTTCATTGCAAACACCTTTTTTTCAACAACATAAATGGCAGCTCTGCACATGAACTTCACCAGATGGAACACACAGGAATCAGATTGACCACATCTGTGGCAAGAGGCGATGAAAAAGCTCAATATCTTCAGCCAAAACCAGGCCAGGAGCTGATTGTGGAACAGACCATCCACTGCTCATATGTAAGTTCAACTGGAAGTCAAAGACAATTAAAACAAGTCCAAGAGAGCCAAAATATGATCTTGAATATAACCCTCCTGAATTTAGAGATCATCTAAAGAATAGATTTGATGAATTAAACACCAACAACCGAAAACCAGAAGAATTGTGGGAGGATATCAAGAACATTATCCATGAAGAAAGCAAGAGATCACTAAAAAGATGAGAAAATAAGAGAAGACCAAAATGGATGACAGAAGATACTCTGAAACTTGCCCTTGAGTGGAGAGTAGCTAAAGCCAATGGAAGAAGTGATAAGATAAAAGAGCTGAACAGAAGATTTCAAAGAACAGCTCGAGCAGACAAAACCAATTACTATAATGAAATGTGCAAAGACCTGGAGCTTGTAAACCAAAAGGGAAGAACATGCTCAGCATTTCTCAAGCTGAAAGAATTGAAGAAAAAATTTAAGCTTCGAGTTGCAATATTGAGAGATTCTACTGGTAAAATATTGAATGATGCAGGAAACATCAAGAGAAGATGGAAGGAATACAAAGAGTCACTGTACCAAAAAGAACTAGTTGATCCTCATCCATTTCAGGAAGTGGCATATGATCTAGAACCAATGGTACTGAAGGAGGAAGTCAAAGCTGTAATGAAAGAATTGGTGAAGAACAAGGCTCCGGGAATTGATGGAATACCCATTGAGATATTTCAACAAACGGATGCCCCATTGGAGGCATTCACTTGGTTATGCCAAGAGATTTGGAAGACAGCTACCTGGCCAACTGACTAGAAGAGATCCATATTTGTGCCCATTCCAAAGAAAGGTGATCCCACACAATGTGGAAATTATAGAACAATATCATTAATATTGCACACAAGTAAGATCTTACTGAAGATAATTCAAAAACGCAAGCAGCAGCATATTGACAGAGAACTTCCAGAGGTGCAAGCTGGATTCAGAAGAGGATGTGGAACAAGGGATATGATAGCTGTTGTCAGATGGATCTTGGCTCAAGGCAAAGAATACCAGAAAGATGTTGACTTGTGTTTTATTGACTATGCAAAGGCATTTGATTGTGTGGATCATGACAAATTATGGATACCATTGAGAAGAATGGGAATTCCCAAACACTTGATTGTACTCATGAGGAACCTGTACCTTGACCAGGAGGCTGTCCTTTGAACGGAACAAGGAGACACTACTTGGTTTAAAATCAGGAAGGGAGCACATCAGGATTGTATCGTTTCTCCACACTTATTCAATCTATATGCTGATCAAGTAATCTGAGAAGCTGGACTATATGAAGAAAAACGTGGCATCAGGATTGGAGGAAGATTCATTAACAACCTGAGATATGCAGACAATGCAACTTTGCTTGCTGAAAGTGAGGATGACTTGAGGCACTTACTGATGAAGGTTAAAGATTACAATCTTCAGTGTGAATTACATCTCAATAAAAAGAAAACAAAAATCCTTACAAATGTACCAATGAGCACCATCACAATAAATGGAGAGAAGATTGAGCTTGTCAAAGAATTCACGTTGCTTGGTTCTACAATCAATGCCAATGGAAGCAGCAGTCAGAACATTAGACGACATAGAGCATTGGGAAAGTCAACCATGAAGGAACTGTTTCAAGTGCTGAGGAGCAAGGATGTCTCCTTGAGGACTAAGTTGTGCCTGACACAAGCCATTATATTTCCAATCACTTCATATTCATGTGAGAGCTGGACAATCAATAAGGAAGACTGAAGAAAAGTTGATGCTTTTGAGTTGTGGTGCTGGCAAAGAATGCTGAAAGTACCATGGACTGCTAAAAGAGCTAACAGATCTGTCCTGGAGGAAGTGCACCCGAAATGCTCCTTGGAAGTGAGAATGACCAGACTTTGTCTCACCTATTTTGGTCATGTTGTCAGAAGGGACCATTCCTTGGAGAAAGATGTCATGCTTGGTAGGTTGGAGGGTCCACGAAAATGGGGAGGACTTCAACGAGATGGATTGACACGGTGTCTGCGATGATGGGCTCAAATATAGCAGGGATCATGGAGCTGGTGTGGGATCGGGCAGTGTTTCATTCTGCTGTGCATGGGGTCACTATGAGTCGGAAATGACTCGATGGCACCTAACAACAATAACAACAACATAAGAAAAAAAAGGAGAGTGTTGATTTCTGCAATAAAAAATGTGGAGTTGCCAGAAATGGAGGTGGAGAGGACTATGGAAATAATAAATTAGTGAAAGCAGATAAGGAGTACAGTTTTGGACATGTTAACTTTGTAATCTCAGATATCTACTAGATAGCCAAGTGAAGAGGTCAAAATAGGCCACAGAAAAGTTGGGTAAGAAATGTAAACAATTAGTACAAAAATATTTTAAAACCTAGTGCACATACTCCTGTCTTACCAGTCAAAGTCTGCTGGAGATGTGGAAATGTTCTAACTTCTTTATGATGATTCAGGGTATCACTATCTATATCTATTACTGTATAATGTGATATAGAAGAGCAAGCTTCAGGTTCTTTAATATGTTGAGGGCTCTTCAATCCAAAGATGGTGTACTACTATGGTTTTTGAAAAATTAAATCAATTTTCATCACTATTCTACTTTGTTGTTTATTGGCTCATCTTGTTCCTGATAGAATATCTCCTCCTACAATTTCAGAACAGTAATTTAGAGTCCAAAAAGAAAAAGAAAAAAGTCAAGGACTAAATCCTCAGGCAGAAATATTTTAGGTTTGGTTTGAGAGCAAATTGTCCACAAAAGAACTGGAATAAATACTAGAGAGGAGAATAAGTGGAGTGTATTATCACAGAATTTGAGGAAAGAAATAATCTCAAAAAGTAGGAAATGGCTCAATGATATCAAGAATTCAAGTAAAATAAGAAATGAAAGGCATCCCTGGACTTAGTATTTAGGAAGCCATTTGTGACCTTTGCTGATATCACTTTGTTTACTGACATCACTGAATGCAAAGTTTCTAGCTATGACAGCTACACATGCAAGGGATTGTGAATTTTTGCTATAAAGATTTCCACAGTGAAGCAGAAATCCTTTCAGGGCCAGTGTTCTGCAGAAAAAAATAAAAAACTTTAATGTAAATATTAAGGGTATGTGTGTAATAAATATAAGCCAGAGATGCCATGTATAAGGTAGTGAACCAAGGGTTCTAAATATCATCTACATTAAGATATTATATGTTACTTTAAAGGCCATCAGTGGTCATTCTTTTCCTCTAATTCTAGATAGGTGGCACAACATGTAAAATTACCTTCCCCCCCACCCCTTGCTTTTCTTTCCTGGATGTTTCAGATTCTCTTAGGTAGGGCTTCTGAGTAGTACAGTAATAATAAAAAAAATTGTAAGTAATCACTTTTGCTATCTCAATGATATCAAATAGTAAATTAATTTGCAGTACATCTCCTCGAGGCAGGTCTTCATTATTAGCTCCATTTAACAAATTAGAACATTAGGAGAAGTTAAGTACCTTGCTTAAACTATACATGCCAGATTAGTTATTTCAGGGCTGACTCTCCTGTTTGTGGGTTATTAAATCATTTTTCTTTTCTTCATCCTTTTCTTAGTTCAACTCTTCATTATTTTTGCATTTAATATCAGTACTCATTGAAGAGTACGTGAGACACAAATCAGGTCATAAGCATGAGATAGCCACACTTCATCATTGTTTTTGTCTGCTCAATTTCATCTATTGTTGTTGTTAGATGTCATTGGGTCAGTTCTGACTCATAGCAAATCTATTTACAACAGAAAGAAACATTGCTCAGTCCTGTACCATTCTCACAATCATTGCTATGTTTGAACCCATTGTTGTAGCCACAGTGTCATTCCATCGCATTGAAGGTCTTTTACTTTTTTGCTGACCCTCTACTTTGCAAAACACAATGTCCTTCTCTCGAGACTGACCCCTTTTAAAAACATGTACAAAATAAGTCACCATTCTTGTTTCTAAGGAACATTCTGGCTATAGTTCTTACAAGAAAGATTTGTTCTTATTCTGGCAGTACATGGTATATTCAATATTCTTCACCAACACCATAACTCAAATGTGTGTTAATTCTTCTTCAGTATCCTTTATTCAAAGAGCAGCTTGAGAAGACAGAGTAAAGTATTATAATGAAATGCGCACTGACATAGAGTTAGGAAACCAGGAAAGAACATGTTCGACATTTCTCAAACTGAAAGAACTGAAGAAAAATTCAAGCCGTGAGTTGCAACATTGAAGGATTCTATCAACAACAACAACAAAAAAAGAAAATGAAGTTCTCATGCTGCTGTGGTTAAAGTATTCAGCTGCTAACCAAATGGTTGGTAGTTTGAATCTACCAGATATTCCACAGGAGAAAAATGATGCAGACTCCTTCTGTAAAGATTTACAGCTTTGGACATCACATGGGGGCAGTTCAGTTCTACCCTATAGAATCATTATGAGTCAGAATCAACTCAGTGGAAGGGAGCTTTGTTTGGTTTTATGGGCAAATTATTGAATGATGAAGAAAGCATCAAAAAAAAAAGACAAAAGCAATACATTGTGTCACTGCACCAAAAGCAATTGGTCAGCACTCAACTATTTCAGGACTTAGCATATGATCAAGAACTGATGGTATTGATGGAAGAAGTCTAAACTGCACTGAAAGTATTGGAGACAGAATTAGGCTACAGGAATTGACAGGGCACCCATTAAAATGTTTCAACAAATGGATGTAACCCTGGAAGCACTCACTCATCCATACCTAGAAATTTGTTAAACAGCTACCTGTAAAGAAACTAGAAGAAATCCATAATTGTTCATATTCTAAAGAAAGGTGATACAATAGAATTCTGAAATTATTTAAGAACAATAATATTACACGTATGTAAATTTTTGCTGAAGATAATTCAAAAATAGATACAGCGGTACACAGACAAGTAATTACCAGAAAGTCAAACCAGAATCAGAAGAGGACATGGAAAGTGGGATATCATCACTGATGTCAGATGAATGTTGGTGAAAACAGAGAATACCGGAGGGATGTTTACCTGTGTTTCATTGACTACTCAAAGGTATTCAACTGTATGGATCACAACAAATGGAGAACATTGTAAAGAATGGAGATTCTAGAACACTATATTGTGCTCATGATGAACCTGTACACTGACCAAGAGGCCATCATGTTAACAGAACAAAGGTTTACTGTATGACTTAAAATCTGGAAAGGTGTGTCAGTGTTGTATCCTTTCTCAATACTTATTGAATCTGTATGTTGAGAAAATAAACCAAAAAGCTGGACTATATGAAGAAGAATGTGGCATCAAGTTGGAGGAAGACTCATTAACAACCTGCAATATGCGCATGACATAACCTTGCTTGCTGAACGTGGAGACATGAAGCACTTATCAATGAAGATCAAAGACTACAGCCTTCAGTATGGATTACATTTTAAAATAAATAAAATGAAAATCCAAATGACTGGAGCAAAAAGCAACATCATGATAAATGGAGAAAAATTTAAATTGTAACAATTTTATTTTACTTGGAGTCACTAACATCACCCATGGAAGAAACAGTCAAGAAACCAAATGACATATTACATTGGACAACTCTTCTGAAAAAGATTTCTTTAAAGTTGTTTTTAATCACCAGCCTCATCTATTAGATCTTTAAATGTTGAATCTGGAGATTCCTGTCATTTGTTTTCTCACTAAATACCTATTTAACATCTCCTTTTAGGAGTCTCAGAATTGCTTCAAACCTACATCCAGAATCGAACTCATAACTCTCTCTTGAACAAGTGTTTTTTATTGTATTCTCCTTCACAGTTCCCTATACTGTCATCCTGGCAGTTGTGCAAGCTAGAAAAGATGGCTATTAAATTTCACTCCCCCAGTAACCCACACATGGATTCTTGACTTAATTCTTATAGTTTAAATAATGATTTTCATATTATTGCATTAGAGATCAGGTCCATGCACTCACAGCACCCTGTACATCTCACCCATGATATTTATAGCAATGTTAATTAAAGATTAATTAAATAATTAGTTATTTAATGTCTTTCTTTCCTGTTAGAATGTGAGCTTTACAAAGCTGTTTTCTCAGCTTTTAGTATCTTGTATAGAGTAAGCACTCAATAGATACTAATTGAATGTGTGTATAGGTTAAAGTAAGCTTAGAATGCTTGTGGATTTCAATAACAGATTTTTTTGTTTTTTCCTCAGAGTCAAAGTTTATAAAACCCACCACTATCTAGTCAATTCCTACTCAGAACCACCCTTTAGAACAGAGTAGAACTACCATAGAATGTTCCAAAGTGGTAAATCTGTACAGAAGCAAATTGTTTCACCTTGCTGCAGCTGAGTGGCTGGTGGGTTTGAGCCACCAACTTTTGGTTAGCAGCTGAATGCTTTAACCACTACACCACCAGAGATCCTTGATGTCTGTAGGTAGCAATAATTATTTTCATGTATATCAAGCAATTATCCTTGATTATAGTGGGATATGAATACAGAAGTGGTGACATTTACATTAATTATTAGAACCCAGATTTTACCAAACAATAACTTCTTCTTCCCAGCATACCCTGTGTCTAGGTTTTCTGTTATAAGGTATTTCTGAGGTTCCTTAAAAGATTTCTGACAGAGTCAGTTGTAACCCAGAGGAGTACAGTCATTGCCTAAGCCCAGTGCCTCTGGTGACTGACCCAGTTAATTTTTAAAAAAATTTCACATATATATTACATAGCAGGAGCTCTGGTGGTACAGTGCCAAAGGCATCTGACTGCTAACCAGAAGGCTGGTGGTTCAAACCCACCAGCCACTCTTCAGAAGGAACGTTGGACAATCTACTTCCATAGTGATACTGACTCGGAAATCCAAGGAGGGGTCGCTATGAGTCAGGTCTGACTCAACTGCAATGAGTTAGTTTATATTACATAGCTTCTAAATAGTATTTTGTAAATGTGTGAAGTATGAAGAATTACCTTCAGTGAGCACTGATATAAGCATCAGTTGAAGCAAAGGAACCCTACAATTACCTTCAAGATCTGCTGAGAACACATCCTCTATTCCATCTCCTCTCTCCTCTCTTAGAGGTAACCAGTATTATTATGGATTTAGTTTGTATCATTTTCTTTCTTTCCCTTACAGTTTTGTCTCATGCAATAGATTTGTTAAGTTTTACATGAATTTTAACTTTTTGAAACTGAATTATACTCTTCAGGATAGTAGACATAATTCTAAGATGGCTTTCTAAATGGTGTACATGCACTGTATAGTCCCCACACTCTTAAATGTGGGATGGACTTGTAAATATGATGAGATGACAAACTGGAGAGATATTCCACTAGACTACGTGGCTAGGACCTGATAAAGTCTCTAAGAATGTGACCCTCTGCTAAAAGCCAGCAAGAAAATGGGTACCCCAGTCCTACAACCACAGGAACTTAATTTTGCCAAACGCCTGAATGAACATGAAAGAGGATCCCAAGCTTCAGATGAGAGGGAAACTAGGCTGGCACATTGATTTCAACCTGATGAAACTCTGTGCAGAGGTCCAAGATAAGTCATGCCCCGACTACTGACCCATGGAAACTGTGAGATAATAAATATGTGATGTTTTAGTCTGGTAAGTGTGTGGTAATCTGTTATGCAGCAGTAGGAACCTAACAAATGAGAGAATCTCTGTTTGGCTATCTCCAGAAAATTAGTTTTCAGTCTTTGACAAACCTGAAAAGCAACTATGGTATGGGAAGATTCTTGGTTAAGTGCAGGGAGTAGGCTCTGCCTAGTTCTTAATCATTCATTTAAAGCATATATTCAAAAATATGTAGTGAGAAGTTTCTAAGTATCAGGCATTATTCTAGGCACTTGTTGTTGCTGTTGTTGTTAGGTGCCATTGAGTCGTCTCCGACTCATAGTGACCCTATGCACAGCAGAACAAAACACTGCCCGATCCTGAGCCAGCTCCAAGATTCTTGCTACACTTGAGCCCATTGCTGCCGCCGCCATGTCAATCCACCTCGTTGACGGCCTTGCCCACTTTCGTCAATCCTCCACCTTACCAAGCATAACATCCTTCTCCAGGGAATGGTCCCTTCTGACAACATGACCAAAGTATGTGAGACAAAGTCTGGCTGTTATCGCCTCCAAGGAGCATTCTGGCTCTTTAGATACAGTAATGACCAAAACAAAGATCCTAGCCTCTTAGAACTTTTATTTTTGCCAAGGGAGACAGTGTAGCACTGAGAAGGTCAACTGCAAAGGAACTGTTTCAAGTGCTGAGGAGCAAGGATGTCTCCTTGAGGACTAAGGTGTGCCTGACACAAACCATGATATTTCCAATCACCTCGTATGCATGTGAGAGCTGGACAATGAATAAGGAAGACCGAAGAAGAGTTGATGCTTCTGAGTTGTGGTGCTGGCGAAGAATGCTGAAAGTACCATGGACTGCTAAAAGAACTAACAGATCTGCCCTGGTGGAAGTGCACCCAAAATTCTCCTTGGAAGCGAGAATGGCCAGACTTCATCTCACCTACTTTGGTCATGTTGTCAGAAGGGACCATTCCCTGGAGAAAGATGTCATGCTTGGTAGGGTGGAGGGTCTATGAAAGAGGGGAAGGCCTTTAACGATATGGATTGACACGGTGGCTCTGATGATGGGCTCAAGTATAGCAGGGGTCATGGAGCTGGTGCGAGATAGGACAGTGTTTCATTCTGCTGTGCATGGGGTCGCTATGAGTTGGAAATGATTCGATGGCACCTAACAACAACAACAACAAGGGAGACAGATCACAAATTAAAAATATATTTTTAAAAACAAATTATATGATAGAGGGAAGGCTATAAGAACTATGCAACACAAAGGACAGTTATGTAAGAGAGATCACAAGTATCTTGATTGGATAATACAGTTTAATTTTAAATAGGGTGGTAAAAATACATTAAATTGAAAAGTTTAGGTTTGTGGATATTTGTGGAAAGAACATTCTAAGTAAAGAAAATTATGTGTACAAGGACTCTAAGACAGAAGCATATCTGGTATGTCAGAGAACAGTAAACAGGCCAGTGTAGTTGGAGTGAAAGTAAAAAGAGGTAACAGTGGGGGACAAGAGAGAGAGAGAGAGAAGAAAACAGATCATGGGGGGCCTTACAAGTCATTGTAAGAATTTTGAATCTCACTGAGAGCAGAATAGCAAAACTTGTCAAGATTTTAACAAGAGCAATGGCATGATCTAACTCAGATTTTTGAAGGTCACTGTGGTTTCCTGTTGAGAATAGACTCTAGAAGTAGTAAAACCAATTTGGAAACCAATACAGTGACATGAGGAAGAGATGATAGTGGCTCTATTAATTTTATTTTTGTTGTTTGTTGTTATGTGCCATGGAGTCATCTCCAACTCATAGCAACTCTATGTACAACAGAATGAAACACTGCTGGGTCCTGTGACTGCCTCATGATCCCTACTGTACCTGAGCACATCGCTGCAGCCACCATGTCAATCCATCTTTTGAGGGCCTTCCCCTCTTTTGTCAACCCTCCACTTTACCAAGCATGACATCCCTCTCCAGAGAATGGTCCCTTCTGAAAACATGACCAAAGTAGGTGAGATGAAGTCGGACAATTTGCAATTCCAAGGAGCATTCAGGCTACACTTCTTCCAGGACAGATTTGTTAGTTCTTTTAGCAGTCCATGATACTTTCAGCATTCTTTGCCAACAGCATAACTCAAAAATATCAACTCTTCTTCAGTCTTTCTTATTCATTGTCCAGCTCTCACATGCATATGAGGCTATTAAAAATACCATGGTTTGTGTTATGCACATCTTAGTCTTCAAGGAGATACCTTTGCTCTTCAACACTTGGAAAAGGTCTTTTGCAACAGATTTGCCCAATGCAATATGTGTTTTGATGTCTTGATTGCTGCTTCCATTGGTGTTGATTGTAGAACCAAGTAATATGAAGTCCTGGACAACTTCAATCCTTTCTCCATTCACCGTAATGTTGCTTATTGGTCCAGTTGTGAGGATTTTTATATTCTTTATATTGAGGTGTCATCCATATTGCAGACTGCAGTCCCTAATCTTCATCAGTGAGTGCTCCAAGTCATCTTCACTTTAAGCAAGCAAAGTTGTTGTTAATGAGCCTTCCTCCGATTCTGATGCCACGTTCTTCTTCATATAATCCAGCTTCTCAGATTATTTGCTCAGTATACAGATTGAATAAGTATGGTGAAAGATATAACCCTGACGCACTTCCTTCCTGATTTTAAATCACTCAGTGTACCTTTGCTCTGTTCAAATAACAACCTCCTTGTCTATATGTAGGTTCCTCATTAGTACAATTAAGGATTCTGGAATTCCCATTCTTCTCAGTGTTATCTACAATTTTTTATGAGCCACACAAACAAATGCCTTTGCATAGTCAATAAAAACACAAGTAAACATCTTTCTGGTATTGTCTGCTTTGAGCCAAGATCCATCTGACATCATCTATGATATCCCTCACTCCATGTCCCATTCTGAATCCAGCTTGCATATTTGGAAGTTCTCTGTCAATATACTGCTGCAACTTTTTTTTAAATTATATTCAGTAAGATTTTACTTGCATGTTATAGCAATGATTTTGTTCAACAATTTCCCCATTCTGTGGGATCATCTTTCTTTGGAATGGGTACAAATATGGATCTCTTCCAGTCACTTGGCCAGGTAGCTGTCTTCCAAATCTCTTGGCATAGTCAAGTGAGTGCCAATAGAGCAGAATCCATTTGTTGAAATATCTCAATGGGTGTTCCATCGATTCCTGGAGCTTGTTCTTTGCCAATTCTTTCAGTGCAGCTTTGACTTCTTCCTTCAATATCATTGTTTCTTGATCATGTGCCACCTGCTGAAATGGATGATCATCTGCCCGTTCTTTTTGGTATAGTGACTCTGTATTCCATCCATCTTTTTTTGATGTTTCCTGAATCATTCAACATATTGCCAGTGGAATCTTTCAGTATTGCAATTCAAGGCTTAAATCTTTTCCTCAGTACTTTCAGCTTGAGAAATGCTGAGCATGTTCTTCCCTCTTGGTTTTGTAACTCGAGGTGTTTGCACATTTCATTATCATTATTGACTTTGTCTTCTTGAGGTGCTCTTTGAAATCTTGTGGGGTTTTTTAGAAGTGGAGAAATGCCTTCTAGAATTTTCAGTAACCTTAACCCTCACTTCTAGAGGTTATTGGCATCACTATTCCCAGAAACTAATGGAGACTCAGAAGTATAAATTAACTTGGTTTCCTTCTTTCATCATTTTTCTTTGGAATTTAGTTTTATCACATGTTGTTGTTGTTGTTATGTGCTGTTGAGTTGGACCCAATGCATAGCAACCCCTCCTTGGGTTTCCAAGGCAGTACCACTACAGAAGTAGATAGTCCCATCTTCCTTCTGAGGAGTGGCTGGTGGGTTTGAACCACCAGCCTTCTGGTTAGCAGCCAAGTGCCTTAAGCATGATGCTACCAGAGCTCTTCAATTACTTAGTCTACAATTTTTTCTTGTCCAGAGATGACCTTATCATTATCATGCAAACCTGTGTCCCACTGCTTGAGAAATGGGAAGCTATAGTAATTGTGCTAAGTCTACATGCATAAACTTCAGTGGTTCCAGGATAACTGAGACAAATTATCACCCAACTGTTGTACACTCCCACTTTTTCATTTGGCATCTATGCCTTAAAAAAATCCCTTTATGGTTATTTTAATGGTGTTCCAAACCAAAGCAAAAATAAATAAATCATGTACTTGATTGAGTTTTTTACTAAGAGATTTTCGTTTGTAGTGGTGTTTGTTTTTTGTTTTTCTCCTTTTGAAAGCATTTTGATTTATCATATGACTTCTTCATCTATTGAGATTATCTGGATTTTCTAATTTAAATGGTTAATTATCAGATTTGACTTTTTCTTTCTTTCAGTATTTAAACAAGATTGCAATCCTAGGAAAAGTCTAACATGATTTTGGTTTTACATATGGACAAATATGTTGCTGCATTTTTTACAAATATTCCACTTTAAATTTTTATTTCTCTTTTAGCATGATTATATCTTTTCATTCCACCTTTTCAAGTTTTTTTACCCACCTTCATAAAATGATTTAAAATAATTTCCTCTTTTTCCGTATTCTGTAAATTTGAGATATTATTGGAATTATTTACTGCTGAAAGTTGAGCAGAAATACCTGTAAAAATATTGGAGCCTAGAGTGCTAGCCAGAAGTTTGGCGGTTGAAACCCACCATCCACTCCTCGGAAAGAAGATGGGGCAATCTACTTCTAGTAATACCACCTTGGAAACCCAAAGAGGGGTCGCTATGAGTCAGGACTGACTTGATGGCACACAACAATAACAACAAAGAGTTCTTTGCAGAGGGTTTTTAGTAACTAAGTTTTTAAATAGTTGTAGTAGTATTCTAGTTTTCTATTTTGGTCAACTTTGAGTCAATTTTAGCATACTTTTCTAGAAATTTAGCCATTTCATCTAAGTGTTCAAATTTATTGGCATAGATAATTTCTTGTCTTTTCAATCTCTTTAGATTTTGTTGTTTTGTGTGTTTTCACCCCTAATACTATTTATTTGTGCCTTACCTCTCTTTTTAATATCAATTATATGAGAAGATTTTTCCTTTTTTTTAATCATTTAGCTTTACAAATGACAAGCATTTGGCTCTTAATCATGTCTCTTGTACAATTTTTATTTCACTAATATTTAATCTTATCTTTAATTCCTTCCTTTTATTATCTTTGTGTTTCTATTTTTTATTTTTCTATGTCTATTTTTTTACTCTAATTATTTTGGAAGCTTAGCTCATCATTTTTCACCTTTCTTATTTTCCATTATCAACATAGAATGCTATAATTTTATCAATACATACTGCTTGACCTTTGAACATTACGCAGTTACTAAGCTTTCTTTCCTGTTACCTGTAAGACAATGAAAACTAAGATTAGTGTAAGAGGAGAAGGCCTGTTTCAGAGCTATGTGTTCCTGCTTCCACTTAGCTTTCAGTTTCTGAAAAACAAATGTTTCAAAAAACACTCTGGTGTCACAGTGCCTAAGGCATTTGACTGCTAACCAGAAAGTTGGTGGTTCAAACCCACCAGCCTCTCAGTGGAAGGAAGATGGAGCAATCAACTTCCATAAAAATTCACTGCATCAGAAACCCAGTTGTGATCACTTTGAGTCATACTCAGTTGCGAGGGCTTTGGTTTTGGATTTATCTATCTCCTGTTCCAAGTAGAGAATGCCACTGAGTATTTTACAGAATGCCTGCTAGTTTCCATTATACAACTGTGGGTTAGTTTCAATTTCTATTTTATAAGCCCATTAAAAGTAGTTTACTCATCTCTATCCCAAGGAGCAGCTGGTTCAAACAGCCCATTACAGGACTAGGTCAACAAATATTAATTTAATTGACCTGAACATCAAATATTTTAATACAATTAACACATATTCTCATTTCCTTTTTTATAATCCTTTTCTAAGGTTTTAAAGAACAAAATTCATCTTCCATTTTTCAAACATGATATGCTTCCTTATGATAAGCCTTTTTTCAAGAGCAACATAGAGAAACCAGCCTCCTATTGTAACCCCACTCACATTCAATGGCCCTGATGTCTTACTCTGAAACTCTTTCAAAAGCTAACACTTTACCTTAATATTTATTATTTTGAGTATAGAATACATACATTTATTTATTTATTTATTTATATTTATATTTATGTTGTTGTTAGGTGCCATTGAGTCAGCTCCAACTCAGAGTGACCCCATGTAAAATAGAAAACACTGCCGTCATGCACCATCATCACAATCTTTGCTATACCTGAGCCCATTGTTGCACCCACTGTGTAAGTCCACCTCATTGAGGGTCTTTCCCTTTTTGCTGACCCTCCACTTTATCAAGCTTGATATCCTTCTCCAGGGAATGGTCCCTTCTGACAACATGACCAAAGTAGATAAGACGAAGTCTGGAGATTCTGACTTCCAAGGAACATTCTGGTTGCGCTTCCTTCAGGACAGACCTGTTCATTATTCTGGCAGTCCAAGATACTTTCAGTATCCATCATCAACACCACAACTCAAAAGCATCAATTCTTCTTCAGTTTTCCTTATTGATTGTCCAGCTTTCACATGTATATGAGGCAACTGAATATACCATGGCTTGGGTTAGGCACACCTTAGTCTTCAAAGTGACACTTTTGCTCTTTAGCACTTTAAAGATGTCTTTTGCAGCAGATTTATCCAGTACAATATGAAGTCTGATTTCTTGACTACTGTTTCCATTGGTGTGGATTATGGATCCAAGTAATATGAAATCTTTAACATCTTCAATCTTTTCTTCATTTATCATGATGCTGCTTGTTGGTCCAGTTGTGATGGTTTTCATTTTTTTTATGTTGAGGTGTAATCCATACTGCAGACTGTAGTCTTTAATCTTCATCAGTAAGTGTGTCAAGTCATATTCACTTTCAGCAAGCAAGGTTGTATCATCTGCATATCAGAGGTTGTTAGTGAGTCTTCCTCCAATCCTGGTGTTGCATTTTTCTGCATATAATCTAGCTTCTTGGATATTAGCTCAGCATACAGATGGAATAAATATGGTGAAAGAATACAACCCAGTTGCATGCCCTCCCTGGTTTTAAAACATGCAGTATCCCCATGTTCTATTTGAACAACAGCCTCCTGGTCTACATAAAAGTTCTTGATGAGCAAAATAAATGCTGTGGGATTCCCAATCTTCACAATGTTAGCCATAATTTGTTATGATCCACATTGTTAAATGCTTTTGCATAGTCAGTAAAACACAAGTAAACATCTTTCTGGAATTCTTTGCTTTCAACCAGGTCCATCTGACATCAGCAATGGTATCCTTTGTTCCACATCCTCTTCTGAATCCATCTTACATTCCTAGAAGTTCCCTAGGAATATGCTGCTGCAACCATTTTTGAATTATCTTCAGCAAAATTTTACTTGCATATAATATTAATGATACTATTTAACAATAATTCCCATGTCCTGTGGAATCACCTTTCTTTGGAATGGGTACAAATACTGATCTTTTCCAATTAGTTGGCCAGGTAGCTGTCTTCCAAATTTCTTGCATGATGAGTAAGTACCTCCAGCACAGCATGCATTTGTTGAAACATTTCAGCAGGTATTCCATCAATTCCTGGAGCCTCGTTTTTCTCCAATTCCTTCAATGCACCTTTGACTTCTTCCTACAACACCATCAGTTCTTGGTCATATGCTACCTCTTGAAATGGACGAACATCAACCAATTCATTTTGGTACAATGACTCTGTGTATTTCTTCCATCTTCTTTTGATGTTTTCTGCATCATTCAATATTTTGCCCATAGAAACTTTCAATACTACAACTTGAGGCTTCAATTTTTTTCTTCAGTTTTTTTCAGCTTGAGAAATGCTGAGTATGTTCTTCCCTTTTCTTTTTCTAAATTCAAGTCTTTGAACATTTCATTATAATAATTGACTTTGTCTTCTTGAGCTGCACTTTCAAATCTGCTGTTCAGCTCTTTTATCTTGTCATTACATTTCTTCCATTTGCTTTAGCTCCTCCCCATTCAAGAGCAATGCATTCTGGTGGTGCAGTGCTTAAGGCATTTGACAGCTAACCAGAGGGCCGGTGGTTCAAATCCACCAGCCACTCCTTGGAAGGAAGATTGGGCAATCTACTTTCATAGAGATACTGCCTCAGAAACCCAAGGAGGGGTTGCTATGGGTCGGGACCCACTCCATTGCAGTGAGTTGTTGTTGTTGTTATTATTATTATTATTATTATTATTATTATTCAAGAGCAATTTCAGAATATCTTCTGACATCCCTTATGGTCTTTTCTTCCTTTGCTATCTTTTTACTGACCTTTTGCGTTCTTCATGTATGATGTTCTTGATGTCATCCTGCAATTCATCTAGTTTTTGGGCATTGGTATCCAATGTATCAAATCTATTCTTCACACGGTCTCTAAATTCAGGTGGGATATAACCAAGATAATATTTTGGCTTTCACTGATTTATTTTACTTGTCTTCAGATTCAACATGAACTTGCATATGAGCATGGAGAAGCTCAATATCTTCAGCCAAAACAAGGCCAGAATTTGATGGTCTATTCCACCATCAGATCCTGGCCTTGTTTTGGCTGAAGATATTGAGTTTCTCCATAGAGCCTCTTTCCAAAGGTATAGTCAATCTGATTCCCATGTACTCCATCTGGCAAGGTACATATGTATAGTCTCTGTATATGTTGTTGAAAACAGGTATTTGCAAAGAATAGATTATTGTTGTTGTTGTTGTTATGTGCTATCAAGTCAGATCCGACTCATAGAGACCCCCTCCTTGGGTTTCTGAGGCAGTATCACTATGTAAGTAGATTGCCCAACCTTCCTTCCGAAGAGTGGCTGGTGGGTTTGAACCTCCAGCCTTCTGGTTAGCAGTAAGGTGCCTTAGGCACTATGCTTCCAGAGCTCCTGAATAGGTCATTGGTCTTGCAAAATTCTATAATGAAATCTCCAGGGTCATTTCTATCGCCAAGACCATATTTTCCAACTATTTGTGATTTGTCTTTGTTTCCAACTTTCACATTCTAATCACCAGTAATAATCAATACATTGTGATTGTGTGTTTAGTCAATTTCAGACTGCAGAAGTTTGTAAAAGTATTAAATTTCTTCAATTTTGGCTTTCGTGGTTGGTGGGTAAATTTGAATAATAGTAGTATTAACTTATCTTCCTTGTAGCTGTTTGGCTATTATCTTATCACTGACAGCATTGTACTTAAGGACAGATCTTGAAACATTCTTTGTGATGATGAATGGTATGTCATTCCTCTTCCTTTCATCATTTCCAACCTAGTAGATCATATGATTGTCTGATTCAAAATGACAAAAACCAGTCCATATCAGATAAATAATGCTTAATATATTCGTGCATTCCATTTCCTTTTTGACAGCTGCCAATTTTCCTACATTCATACCTTGTACGTTCCATGTTCCAAGCATTAATGGATATTTGCAGCTGTTTCTTCCCATTTTGAGTCCTGCCACATCAGCAAATGAAGGTTCTGAAAGTTTTACTCCATTCACATCATTAAAATTGACTCTACTTTGAGGGGAAGTTCTTCCTCAGTCATATTTTGACTACCTTCCAACCTGAGGGGCTCATCTTCCAGCACCATATTAGACAATGTTTCAGTGCTATTCTTAAATTTTTCCAGTAATATATCAATGTTTCACAGCTGTTCATTAAGTTTTCACTGATCAATTCTTTGAGAAGTAGATAGCCCCTTCCTTCTTCCAAGAATGTCTTTGTCTGGAAGCTCCACTGAAAACTGTTACTCACCTGTCAGTTTGTCATACTGTGGCAGCTTGCATGTTGTTGTGAGGCTAGAGTCTATGCCACCAGCATTTCAAATACCAGCAGGGTCACTCTCTCTGTCTCTGTCTCACTCTCTCTCTTTGTCTCTCTCTCTGTCTCTCTGTCTCTGTCTCTCTCTATATAGATAGATAGATAGATAGTTTATACATATATATATATATATATAAACTATTGCCATCAAGTTGATTTAGACTCATAACAATCCTGTAAGACAATATAAATATGACTCATATGGTTTCTAAGGCAGTATATCTTTACAGAAGCAGACTGTCTTGTCTTTCTCCCACAAACCACCAAAAGAACATTAACATATGAGTTTCAATTTGTTGATCTTATCAGCACTTATTTTTACCATTTAGCATCTCATATTTTGTTTGGGCTCATGGTATATCTGAAATACTGATTATAACACTAAAATTTTGTAGTTAATCATATCTGATTTCTAAAATTGTAAACAATTCCTTCACATGACCCAAGTCCTGATACATAAATTACTTAGGAAAATTGGAAAAGATCAGCCTACCCATCTGGATTTTTACCACTTTATGAAATTCCACAAGCTATACTAGCTGTTTATCCAGGAATCAAAACTACTTTTGATTAATAAATGGGTAGAAGACATGAATAGACACTTCACAAAGAAGTATATTCAAGAGGCCAACAAACATATGAAGAAATGCTCACAATCATTAGCTATTAGAGAGATGCAAATCAAAACAACAATGAGATACCATCTTGCT
>NW_006921791.1:3726125-3731517 GCF_000298275.1 Orycteropus afer afer | reverse complement strand
CGGTAGAACCACTGAAACTATGGCCCCTAGCTGCCCTTCAGGTCTGGAATTCAACCCACACCTGCGGTTTCCAGCCAAACAAAAGACAGGCATATGAGTTGAACATTTGCCTAGGGTAGATACACTCCTTAGTGAGAACAATCATGGGAGAAAGAAGGGGTGCTTATGTACAGGGAGACAGCTCAGGGAGCAGTAGTGTATGGAGGGATGGACACAGAGAAGAGGAAACTGTTGGGAGAAAGTGGGCAGGAAGCTGTGCATTGTGGTAAATTGTGGTCATTGTCATGGGACAAAGTGTATGTGAACTGCTATATGGAAAGTGAATTTGCTCTGTAAATTTTCACCCAAATCACAATTTAAAAAAAACTACTCTTGATTGAAACACAGGGAATTCTTTAGGTCATGGTATAAAGCCTTGTTATTTGCTTACAACTTTAACTAAAATAAGTAAAATCAAAATAGAGTAAGATGTCCTTTCGGAGGATTGCTTCTAATAGTCTATTGACAATTGTATGCACGAGATCATTACATATATGTCAAGTGAAATTGAACAGTACATTATAACAAGAGATACAACTTTGCTTCTTCTTTATATGAATTACAGCACCTACAAATTACAGGTAAAAATTTAAATTATTTATAAACCACTCTGGAATGTGTAGATGCTAGAAGCATGAAAATCTAGTCAGAGCAGTAATGAAAATGTCTTTGCCAGGTATTATACTATGTAAAGTCAAGCAACACACAGTATTGTCTGTGTGTGTCTGTGACATTCCTCTTTTGTCTGCTTTTCCTATATTTGTTTGATTAGCATGATGCCTTCTTTCATCAGAAGTTAAATAAGCAAAGACATTTATTATATCCTATTCCCCTGGTTATCTCTGTTTTAACCTACAGGTCTTCTTGCACTTTCCATTCTTTTGTAGTTCTTCCTTTACATTTTGCCCCTTGGATTTTCCAGATGGTATGTCTAGCACTTTTTTTTTAGTATTTTAAGCGGACCCTTGCTTTCAACATTACTTCTTGGTGCACTGTATTTTATAACAGAGTTAAAAATAGTCTACAAGCTGAGTGGAAGTCACGGTATTGGGTCAAAGCCAAGCTTAATTCAAGCCTATAAACTCATGGGAGCACAGTTATTGCTTTAAATTTTATTTTATTTTATTTTCTCTTCCATTCTTTTTTTTTTTTTTTTAATTCTTACATGACTAAAGCCTCTTGAAATGACAGTTCTGAAAACTGAACTGTTAACATATCTGTATGTGTATGCCTGGTAAGAGATATATTTTTGTGCATGCCTGGTAAGCTTCCTCCATGTTCAAAAGGTCAATATCAGCAAAGAAATTCTATCAACAACTTACAGTTATCATTGTTTTTATATGTTTTTGTTTTTTTTTACCATATTCTGTGGAATTTGGTCATCTTTGGATCACAAAGGCAGCTGATCTTTAAGGAATATGAACAATTACTGCTTTGAATCACAAAAAGATACCTTGTTGTTCAATTATTTGTTCATAGCCTGTCCCTACTTCAAGATTTAATTTACATTTGAAACAATAAAGGAATATCTGGTGCAAAATTCTTTTGTTGTTTATCTCTTTTGTTTTTGTCTTTGCTAGTTTCATCTAGTGGCAAGAGGCTCTACAATATGTCAAAGTAACTCCAACACCTAATTATTTACACAATCATTCTCCATTTGAAATCTCCTTACTATGGACTGATTATTTAGCTATTTTTCTTGTGTTACAGCTCTATTAATTTTGGAAATAATCAGGCATGTTATAATTCTGAATAACTGTAGATATTCTTCTTAGATTCTTGTGATGAGATGCAGTAAATTTGGGCTCCAACTCATAGACACCCCATGCACAAAGGAATCTAATCATTGTAATACACCAGGTGTTCATTGGCTGATTTTTAGAAAGTCATCATCAGACCTGTTTCTTAATCTGTCTTAGTCTGAAAGCTTCGTTCAAACTCATTCAGTATCATAGCAACATGTAAGTCTTCACTGACAGACAGATAGTGACTAGACTTGAAGTTCATGGGCAGTAAATGAAACTAGATTCACAAAGGGAGATTCTACCACTGAACCAGCATTGACTCCATTCTTAAAAATATATTTTTTGAGGAATAGTCATTAAGTTACCTTATGTTTACATTTTATATAAATTTGTGCAGTTAAAATCAAATTTATTTAATTGAAATTTATTTTTTATGTTTATCCTAAATCAATGAAAGCACTTGTCTTTCTTAGGATTACTTAAATTACCATCAATTGACCCAATCTTCTTGGGTCCAATAGTCAAAAAAACAATTATTTATGATTTCATTGGTTTTGTTTCCTTCCTCTTCTGGAACTGTATTTGGTGGTAAGATCATTAATTCAAATACTAGTATTGTCTTCTTCTTCTTTCGGGAGCTCTGGTAGCATAGTGGCTAGGGCACTTGACTGCTAACCAGAAGGCTGACAGTTCAAACCCACCAGCCACTCCTTGGAAGGAAGATGGGGCAATCTACTTCCATAGTGATACTGCCTCACAAACCCAAGGAGGGGTAGCTATGAGTCGGGTCTGACTCGACAGCACATAACAACAACAACAAGTGCCTTTCTTATATATAGCAACAATAAGACATTGGTCTGCAACATGTGTACTGCACTGCTGGAGTCTAAAACACACTGATCAACTATTTTTTGTTTGTCTATTTAGTTTCTCATTTGGAGGCAAACCTGACCTGACCAGAACTCGTTAGACAGTCAGTCCTCACCCTTGGAGCTAGGAAAGCCTTCATACTTTGTATTTCTTCTTAATGTGCTTTAGTGCAGCAAAAGTAAAATGTTGGATTATTACCAACTGTCCCAGACTTTGTTGGGTGTCATGCAACACAAAATACACATATCCTATATGTTTTCTGGTCTTTGATCTTCAAAGATTTTCATCTTTGAAAGTCTTTGATGGAGATCAAAGACTTCAGCCTTCAGTATGGACTACATCTCAACATAAAGAAAACAAAAATCCTCAAAACTGGACTAATAAGCCATGGTCTTTTCAGTAGATTCATATGCATGTGAATGCTTGACAATGAATAAGGAAGACTGCAGGAAATTGATCCATTTGAATTATGGTGTTGGTAAAGAACATTGAATGCACGATGTACTGCAAGAACAAAAAACCCTATGTCATTGACTCAATTCTGACTCATAATGACCCTGCATGACAGAGTAGAACTGCCCCATATGGTTTCCAAGGCTGTAAATCTTTACAGAAGCAGATTACCACATCTTTCTCCCACAGAGCTACTGGTGGGTTCCTACTGCAGACATTTTGGTGAGCAGCTAAATGCCTTAACCTCTGAGCAACCAGAACTCCGTGGATTGTTGGGAAAAGGAACAAATCTATCTTAGAGGAAGTACAGTAGGGAGGTTCCTTACAAGTGAGGATGGCAACACTTTGTCTTTCTTACTTGGACATATTTTCAGGAGGGACCAGTCCTTGGAAAAGGACATTATGCTTGGCAAAGTAGATGACCAGTGAGAAAGAGGAAATTCCCAAAGGGATAGATTGACACAGTAGGTGTAACAAAGGACTCAAACATAGTAACAATTGTGGTAACAATTGTTAAACTTGGTAAAGTTTCATTCTGTTGTACATGGGGTCATTATGAGTTGGGGCCAACTTGATGGCATCTAGCAACTAACCACAATATTTTGAAGTAAAATTGAACTTGAGTTTTTCTAGGGTGTTGTAGTGTTTGATTTACTAGTTTCAAAACTCTGCTATTGAGTAGATTAGACTCATAGCAACCCCTCCTTGGGTTGCTGAGGCGTTATCTCTATGGAAGTAGATTGCCCAATCTTCCTTCTGAGTAGTGGTTCATGGGTTCCCTAAAATAATGCATAAAAATTCTATTCAAGGTCAAAAGAGATTTTTTATTAATAAGATCCTGATTTTGTTTTTGCACCATTTCAGAAAAGCTTAAATAATTTTATACATATAAAAATTCAAAAATACAAACCAAATAACAGATTTCGAGGGAAACTCAAGATAATAAAGCAATTTTTTATAATGGAATGTGCAAAGACCTGGAGTTAGAAAAACATAAGTGAAGAAAACACTCAACATTTCTCAAACAGAAGGAAGTGAAAGAAAAAAATCAAGCCTCAAGTTGTAATAACTAAGGATTTTATAGGCAAAATAATGGATGATTCAGGAAGCATCAAACAAAGATGGGAGGAATGCACCGAATCAGTGTGATAAAAAGAATGTGTTGATGTTCAAGTGTTTCAGGTAATAGCATCTTATCAAGAAGTGATGGTATTGAAAGAAAAAGTCCAAGCAGCACTGAAGGAATTGGTGAAAAATAAGGCTCCAGGAATTGACAGAATACTCATTGAGATGTTTCAACAAATGGATAGTATGCCGCAAGCCTTCACTTGATTATGAGAAGAAATTTGGAAGAGATTATCTGACAAGCTGGCTGAAAATTATCCATATTTGTGTCCATTCCAAAGAGGAGTGATCTAATAGAATGTGGAAATTATAGAACAATATTGTTTATATCATACACAAGTAAAATTTGCTGAGAATAATTAAAAAATAGTTACAGCACTTTTTTTTTTTTTTCATGGCAAAATGGCCGACTAGGCAGAAGAACTGCACAGACCCTCTTCAACAAAGAAAAGGGAAACCAATTAACACAGACACAGAAGATCTTGGACACCTGAGCCTTGAAGGGAAGGATACAAAAGTGGACTAAACCCCAACTAGCAGAAGAATTTTTGTGCAAATACCAAAAAGGAGACTCACGGAGCTGCGGTCTGGCAGCAGACTGAGCGACCCTGATGGCACAGACGACACAGATTGGAGATTCCCGAGTGGTGGTAGGACCTAAGAATTAACCAAAAATCACCCTGCTTGCCAGGGACTGCACGGAAGACTGTGTACAGTGTCTGGGGAACAAATGGAGAAGGTAAAAAGAAAGGTGGGCTGACCTGTGGACTTTTGCCGGTCTGGAGGATGCCGCCATTTTCTAGGTTTAAAAAGCGGCTTGACTATTTTGGATATTTAAAGAGACAGCACTCTTGCAGATTCCTGTGGTGGTAGGACTTAAGAATTAACCTAAAAATCACCCTGCTATCCAGGGACTGCATGGAGGACTGTGCACAGTGGCTGGGGAACAAATGGAGAAGGTGAAGAGAAAGGTGGGCTGAGCTGTGGACTTTTGCTGGTGTGGAGGGTGCCACCATTTTGTAGGTTTAAAAAGCAGCTTGACTATTTTGGATATTCAAAGAGACAGCGCTCTCTCAGATTTCTAGGGCTTAAGAACGCGTTCTGCTTTCCAGCAACCCCAAGGACACTCGGGGCCTGCAAGACTGAAAAGGTATGACATT
>NW_006921791.1:3714986-3723716 GCF_000298275.1 Orycteropus afer afer | reverse complement strand
AGGGAGACAGCTCAGGGTGCAGGAGAGTATGGAGGGATGGTCAGTGGGAAGAGGTAACTATGGGGAGGAAGTGGGAGGGGAGCTGTTGCATTGTGGTAATCTGTGGTCAATGACATGAGACAAAGTATATGTGAACTGCTGTATAGAAAGTGAATTTTCTCTGTAAATCTTCACCCAAATAAATAATAATAATAAATAAATAAATAAATAAAATAGTTACAGCAATAACCTGACAGCGAACTGCTAGAAATTCAAGCCAGTTTCAGAAGAGGATGTGTCTTGGTTCTCTAGTACTGCTATAAGAGAAGTCACAAGTGGAGGGTTGTAAAAAACAGGAATTTATTCTCTTACAGTTTAGGAGGCTAGAAGTCCGATTTCAGAATGCCAGATCTAGGGGCTTGGTGAAAGCCCATCTACATCTTGAGCTTCAGCTCTGCCTCTTGTTCCAAGCTCAGTGGAGCTTCTTTGAACTCAGGCAGCTACAGCTTACTGAGGCTGATGAAACGAAGATTAACAGACAAAATGGCACAATCCCAAGATCAGAAGGCAATGTGAGACACCACCCATCCAAGTCCAGTAACTGAAGATGAAGACTAGGCCAAATGCAGAATCCAAACATGGCAAAAAGTGACCTTTCTTAAAGTGTCTCCCTATATACTGAAAGCAGACCACACCTTGAAGGGAATTACTTATACTTAGCTGCTTATAGCAGACTCCATCATGGAGGTGATTACAATCTTATCATGGGGAACAACTACATCCAGCTGTCCAGCCACTCAAACCCATAGCCCCACCAAGTTAACTACCAAAATGTGGAATAAGGTATAATACTGACACGATTTTAATTCTGGTATTGACAAATAATTTTAAAATACCATGTACTGTCTGAAAAATGAGCAAACAGGTCTTGGAAGAAAGGCAGCCAGAATGCTCCTCTGAAGTGAGAAAGGCCAGATTTGCCTTTTGTACTTTGGTCATGTTTTCAGAAGAGATCAGCACCTGGAAAAGAATATTGTGCATGGTAAAGCAGAGGGTCAGTGATAATGGACAACAATGCAATGCACTGCCATCAAGTCAAATCCTACTCATAGTGAGCCCTCCTTGGGTGATATCACTACGGAAGTAGATTGCCCAACCTTCCTTCCAAGGAATGGCTGGTGGATTTGAACTGCCAGCCTTCTGGTTAGCAGTCAAGTGTCTTAGGCACTATGTCATGAGATAGTTTGACACAGTGGGTGCAACAATGGACTAAAAAATAGCAACAACTGTGAGGATGGTGCAGGAGCAGAGTTTTTCATTCTGTTCTACACAGGGTTGCTATGAGTCAGAGACAACTCAATAGTACCTGTCAAAAACAATATTAAATAGTATTTTCCCCAAGAATTTAGATTTTGTTTTTAGTGGATAATCTGTCTCCTTTTCAGTTAGACAATATTTGGTACCAGAGTGACATGAAATCCTTTTGATTCTCTAGGTGAAATTATCATTGCTGAAACAACTAGGTTTTCAGGGTGGGGAATGAAAGAGAAAATAGTGTGTTCTAAAATATGTCATATAATAACAACAACAACAAGTTGGTTGTTGTTTCAGGATGACAGAGGTAGGACCATTGTTGTTAGGAGCATCGAATGGAATAAATCACTGCCTGGTCCTGTGCTATCCTCACAATCATTGCTATGTTTGAGCTCATTGTTGCAGCCACTGTATCAATGTATCTCATTGAGGGTCTTCCTCTTTTTTGCTGACTCTGTACTTTACTAAGTCCTTCTCCAGTGACTGTTCCCTCCTAATAACATGTCCAAAAGTACAAGAGACAAAGTCTCACCAGCCTTGTTTTTATGGATTATTCTGGCTTTACTTCTTCCAAAACCTATGTGTTCATTCTTCTAGAAGTGCATGCTATATTCAACAACACCATAATTCAAAAGCATCAATTCTTCTTACATCTTTCTTATTCATTGTCCAGCTTTCACTTGAATATGAGGTGACTGAAAATATCATGTCTTGGGTCAGGTGCACCTTAGTCCTCAGAGTGACATCTTTGCTTTTTAACACTATGAAGACATAGGACCAGCCCTGTAAAATTATGAAGGGAAAATATTTGAATTTGATATTTTTCCAATATTCCTCTCAGTAAAACCCCCAAATTCCCATATTGTTTCTAGAGTAATTAAATATTTCCCTGCTAATGATCAACTAATCCCTGTTAAGGTTCATCTCATATTAATAATGTTAGCTTGGTTTGAGACTCCATCTTGGGTCATTTATATTGCAAAATGTGACTCTTGGATATATAAAAATAGTCTTCAACTAATGAATCCATAATAATGAAATGGCGAGCATTGAACCCATTAAATGCATTGCTGTCAAATTGATTCCAACTCATGACAACCCCATGTGTTACAGCAGAGAATTTCTTCATAAGATTTTCTTAGCTGTAATCTTTATAGAAGCAGCTTAGTCCTTTCTTCTGTGGCTGGGTGGATTTTAATTACCAACCTTTAGGTTAGTAGACAAAAGAAAATCTTTTGCACCACTCAGATACCTATTATGAATTTTAAGATGGGTATTTTAAGGAGAAACTTATGGTTTGTAACCTTATAAAAAAATTGTATTATGTATCAAGCCCTTCACTTGCTTATTCTGGAAATAGACATGACTTGATTGTTGTTCTTTTTTTTTTTTTTTTTTTTTTATGTTTTCCACAATAAGACTTTAAAACATATGTGGAAGTCTATTTAGTTTTTCCTTAATTTAATATATAAATACATTTAAATGTATGGAGACAAATGGCTTACAGCAGGGTTAAATTGCCCCCAAAATGTCTAAGGTAGAGGAGATATAGTAAAAGCTATCTTCCCAGGTTACAACATTATTCTGAACATCCACCTTTCACAGGAAGACTGCCTTTGTGCTATTCCTAAGTTACCTAATTAGAGCAAAAGTAGGTGGATAATAGCAATCCAGGTGAATATTTGATTTATGTCACTTTTAATATTCATTTTCATTTGTCTTTCACGTGCTAACAGTTTGCCATCTGTATAGTAATAGCTGTTGCCCAACCCAATGCCAGAGTTCACTGACAATCTGGAGTGCCATCACAAATTCTTGGGATGAGAATGACTTTGGACAATAAAAGGACAATAAACACATTTAAAAAAATAAGAAGCTTTGGATTAATTGATTTGAAAATAAGGTCCTTAAATTCTTTTGAATATATAAAAAGGGTTCCTTTCTATTTGTATATTTGTAAAGAGAATTTCCAATAATCGGGAAATAGAGAAGAATATTTAATACCACTCTGCTTCAATGATGACTTGTAGATGGTTATGAGATGCCTGAGGCATCTGACTGCTAACCAGAAATCTGGTGGTTCAAACCTACCAGCCCACTCCTGGGAAGGAAGACTCTACTTCTGTAGGGATACTGCTTCGGAAACCCAAGAAAGGGTCTCTATGAGACAAATTGACTCAGCTCGATGGCACAGCAGTGAGTATGTGAGTGACACTTTTTAAATCTATATAGTAGGTTCATATTATATGCACGTTAACTTGCAGACATTCATATAATAGCCATCAGTGAGTAAAAGAAAGGCAGAAGATAACTGAAGTATATATATATAGATATAGATACAGATGTAGATATAGATATATAACTTAACCAGTTATTGCTCTGATTGTGTTCCAAGTGAAGCACATTGAATGCATGAAATCACCAAATATTTTGCATTTTCTTAATGCAAAATATTTTGAAATGACCTCCATATTTCTTTTTCCAAAAATCTCTCCTTTAAAAAATTGTTATCTTAATTCTGTATGACTCACAGAACCAAAATCAAGGTATTGGCAAGGACTTTACTCATTTCTGATGAATCCACTTTCAAGCTCACTCAGGATGTTGGCTGAATTTACTTCTTTGCCCTTGAAATAAAGCATTAAGATCATTCATTCAATTCTTCATCCTCCAGTTATTAATCTAGATATTATTTCCATTAGTACCCAATCCAGGATTATGTGTCTAAGAATTATTTCTATGGTATTTTATCTTTTCCTTGTAATAACATTTGTCACACTATATTGTAATTTCCTACTACATGTCTTTATTTTCCCCATTGGACTGACAACAACATGAGGAACTATACTATCTAGTTTATCATATTCTCCACGAGCTTGTCACAATGTTTGGGATATAGTGGTTCCTCATGCATATTAAATGAATGAATGAATGAATAATCTTTAATTCATATAGACTATTTCTGCTATCATCAGCATCTGATTCTAGGGCAGTTCCCCCCCCCCCCTTTTTTTTTAAAGGACTTTCTATGGAAGCAAAGAGATGCAGCAGAAAGAGAAGTCTGAAAGACTGGAAACATGAGATGACTAGTCCTTGCTGAAGGTGAGTCACATGAGAAAGACAAAGAAGGAAGATCGGCAGTCTCTAGGAGTAAAGACCCACTCCAGGCTGACAGGGACTTTATCCTTAAAAGGGCAAACAAGTGAACTCAGTCAACAGCCTAGAACCTAAAGTCTTCAGAAATGAATGCAGTCCTTGCCGACACCTTGATTTTTGTCTTGTGAGAGATGCAGAATTAAGGTAATGGTTTTTAAATGATGGATTTGGAAAAAAATAATGTATATATGGAGCTTCTATCTGAGGTGGTTTGTATTAAGAAAAACACATATGGGTTTTGGTAATTGTGTGCATCTCAACATAATGTTGCTGTTGTTGTCATGTACTGTCAAGACAGCTCCAACTCGTAGCGATCTTACTTACAAAAAATGGAAACACTGCCCCATTCTGCGTCACTCTCACAATACTTGCTATGCTTGAGCTCATCATTGCACCCACTGTGCCAATCTATCTCCTTAAAGGTCGTCCCCTTCCTCGCTGACCCTGTACTTTTACCAAGCATGATATTCTTCTCCAGGGAATGCTTCCTTCCAATGAAAGTAGGTGACCAAAGTAGGTGAGATGAAGTCTGGCTAATTCTTGCTTCCAGGGAGCATTCTGGCTGCATGTCTTTCAGGACAGACCTGTTCATTCTTCTGTAAATCCATGGTATCTTCAGTATTCTTCACCAACATCACAATTCAAAACCATCAACTCTTCTTTGATCTTCCTTATTCATTGTCTAGCTTTCACACATATATGAGGCAATTGAATATACCACCGCTTGTGTCAATGCACTTTAGTCCACAAAGTGACATCTTTGCTTCTTAACACTCTAGAAAGGTCTTTTGCAGAAGATTTTCCCAGTACAATGGGACATCTGATTTCCTGAATGCTGCTTCCACAAGTGTGTACTGTGGATCCAAATAAAATGAAATTTCTGACACTTCAGTCTTCTCTCCATTTATCGTGATCTTCCTTATTGGGCCAGTTGTGAGGATTTTTGCTTTCTTTATGTTAAGGTGTAATCCATACTGAAGACTCTAATCTTTGATCTTCATTAGTAAGTGTTTCGAGTCATCTTCACTTTCAGCAAGCAAGGTTTTGTCATCTGCATGTCACAGGTTGTTAATGAGTTTTCCCCAAATTTTGATACCATGTTCATCGTATAGTCCAGCTTCTTGGAATATTTGCTCAGTATAAAGATTAAATGAGTATGGTGAAGTGATACAACCCTGATTTACATCCTTCCTGTTTTTAAACCATGCAGCATTCCATTGTTCTGTTCCAACAGCCTCTTCGTGTATGTACAGGCTCCTCATGAGACCAAAGGAATGTTACAGAACTCCCATTTTTTGCAATATTATCCATAATTTGTTATGATCAGCACAGTTGAATGACTTTGCACAGTTTATAAAACAGGTACACATCTTTATGGTATTCTTCTTTCTGGTATTCTACTTTCATTTAAGATCCATCTGATATCAGCAATTATATTCCTCATTTCACATCCTGTTCTGACACCTGCTTGCATTTCTGGAAGTTCTCTGTCAATGTACTTCTGCAACTATTCTTGAATTATCTTCAGCAAGATTCTACTTACACACAATATTAATGACATTGTTCAATAATTTCCATATTCTGTTGTATCACCTTTCTTTGAGTGGGCACAAATATCTTTATCTTGTAATGTAACATTCTGTCAGTTTGTCTTACTACTGTGGCTTGCATGTTGCTATGATGCTGGAAGCTATGCCACTGGTGTTTCAGATACTAGCAGGGTTACCAGTATTAGGTTTGAGTGGCACTTCCAGACTAAGACAGACTAGGAGGAAGGACATGGAGGTCTACTTCTGAAAAAATCAGTGAAAACCTTATGGATATGAGTAGAACACCATCTCTATAGCAATGATTGTGAGGATGACACAAGGTCAGGCAATGTCAGGCAATGTTTTGTTCTGTTAGAACAGATTCGATGGCATCTGATCTCACAGTAGAAATTCTTTGCTAAAAAGAAGGAAATGAAAAATTAGAAATTTATTCAAAGAGTAAGAAAATCCTTCATTATTTTTTTAAGTTATTCAAAATCTTAACATAAAGCTAAAGTTAACACTTCCAAAATAATTTTCTTTTTAATTTTTTAATTTTCAAAATTACACATTCACTTAGATTAAAAAATCAAAACCTCTACATGATCTTGAGGAAAATAGTTAGTAGTCATCAGTCATTTCCTCCAACCTCAGAGCCACATTCAACATTTTGATTATTTATTCTTGTATTTACTTATTTTCTTGATATCCACCTCCATATTTCTGAATAATATGTCTGTATTGCTATTTCTTGTTTCTGGTTAAGATATTATCCATTGACTTTCCATTTCAGAAGATAAGGATTTTTATCTTTCACTAAAAAAAATAAAAATTAAAAACCAGTTGTTGTCATCACATGATGACTCAATGTGATACAGAGTACAAATAGTCTATAGGGTTTTCTTAGCTATAATTTTTATGGCAAGGAGCTCTGGTGGTGTAGTAGGCAAGGAACTTGGCAGCTAACATGAAGATCAGAGGTTCAAACCCACCAGCTACTCCATGGGAGAAATATGAGGCAACCTCTTTCCATAAAGAGTTACAGCCTTGGAAACCCAATGTCAGAATCAACTTATTAGCAGTGAGTTTTTTGTTTTTGTTTTTTAATTGTTATGGCCATTGGTTGCCAGATATTTACTTCATTGAGCTGCTGAATGGGTTGGAACCACCAATTTTTAGGTTAGAACAGAATGCAAACTGTTTGCAACACCCAGAAACTTAGCTTTCTTAATGCTTACTCCAGTAAATAATAATTATTATTTCATAAATATGAAATATTTCACAATTGAAGCTTAAGGATAAAATGATTACTTTCCTTCTTGTGTATTTTATTTTCCTTTCCCCTGGAGACAATAATTGTACAATGTGTTTGCTTCTTTTTTTTTTTTTTCCTCCATATTGTTTCCTTTGAGGTTAGGTTTAAACTCTACCAGAAAGGCACTTGCTCCATCAGTAATCTCTGGATTCCATCCTTGTTTTGGAGGTATCCTTTCTAAAGTCATTGGTATTGTGGTATAGTGAATTACTTAGTATGGTTCTTCTAGCCATAGACTTTGTGATTCTCACCAGATAATTCGGTGGAACTACTCAAATGTGAGGTGCTTGAGGCCCACCAAGGGGTTGGATAGCTTATTGATTATGTAAGTAAGGTACATGATACCCTGGTGGGAGTGGGGCCATGCAAATAATATGTACAGAACCCAAACATGGGGATTGGCCAGTTTTGCCATTCTGCTAGCCTTAAAAGGACCCATCCCAGAGGCAGAAAGGGAGAGATCCTTGTCATCAAGAGAAAAGAAGTGCATCCCTGGATTTGAGATCCCTGCACTGAGATGGCAGATAAATGGCTGAAATATGGCAAAAAGACACTGGCAAAGAAACTGTAGCTGCAGAGACAGCAGAACCATGAGGCCAGCATAGGACAAAGCAATTGACTCCCCAGCCCATGGATCAAGGAACCTGAGTGCCTATGAGCAGGAGGCTTTTTGGTAGAGTGGGGTACCTCTTTGTGTGTCTATCAAGAGAAAAACCAAACCAAACTCACTGCCTTCAAGCCATTTCCAACTCACAGTGTCCCCCATTGGGTTTCTGAGACTGTAAATCTTTACAAAACTAGACACCCAGTCTTCCTTTCATGGAGTAGTTGATGGGTTTGAAACGCTGAACTTCCAGTTAGCAGTCAAGACTCTTATCAACTACACAACCAGGGCCCTACCAGCAAAGGTAAAATAACTTTGTAACAGTGGCCTTAGCAGGACAGAAGCTGGGTTGAGTGGTCTGCGTGTACATCTTGTTTACTGTTGGGCTGAGAGCCAGCCCCTGGGAGTGAGTTTTATTCCAGGCCCAAAGTGGGTGTCAGGGCCATAGTACTGGAGGTCCCACCAGACTCCATCTGACCAGCAATTCTGGTCATTATTGTGTTTTGGGATTTTGTTCCACGTTTTTCCTCCCACTCTATCCAGGATCTCTAGCTTTGATACTTTCTTGAGTGGTTAACATTGGTAGCCAGGCACCATCTAGATCTTCTGGTCTCAAGGTCCATCATATCTTAGGGCTGACTGCTTCCAAATGCACTTGTTTTTTTGCACTATTCTTTGCTTCTGATGATAGGAGACCATTAGCTGCATCTTAGATGGCTGCTTGAAAGCTATGCACCAATGTATGTTGTGGAATTCCATCCCAGTTTGTGTACTTGGATGGAGCCTGGGTGCTCTACCCAGCCTGGTCCAAATTTTTTTTCCCCCTTTTTTTT
>NW_006921791.1:3711151-3714701 GCF_000298275.1 Orycteropus afer afer | reverse complement strand
TTTTTTTTTTTTGTAGTTATTTTTCCTGTGCGTTTACACAGTGTGTTTTTGTCCACTTGCTTTCACTTTTTTGACAGTTATTTGATTATGGTTTTTGTCTAACTGAGTGACAGCAACAGTGCACATATGACACAACTACACCTGCACCTCCTGCAATTCCATTACCTGAGTGAGAGTCACCACTTCCTTCTCCACAAACTGGCCAACAATAAATGACCACCAAGAAGAGCCTGACTTAACCTTAACTGCTCTTCACAAACAATTAAGAGATATCTAAAGACAAAGTCACAATGTCTCAGAGACAACTTACCATCACAATGCACACAAAGAAACAAGATAAAGTGGTAGAAACAAAGGAGCAGGAAAAAGACCCAGAGCACATCTCTGAGGAAGAAGCAGCATTGGAACTCCCTGACAGGAATTCAAAAAATTATATTTAGGTATCTTCAAAGGATTGACAGACAGACCAAGGAAAACACTGACAAAATTAAGGAAAACACAGAAAAAACCCTAGAACAATTTTGGAAGAAAATACAAGATAAAATGACAAAATAAAGGAAAATTAGAAACAATTAAAAATCTAAAGATAAAAATCCAGAAGATTAATACTAAATTATCAGAAATAGATAACACATTGAAAGGGCAAAAGGGTAGAATTGAATCAATGGAAGACAGAATTAATGAGATTGAAGACAAACACCTGAATACTTCTTTGGAAAGGAATCATTCAGAACAAAGATCTAAACAAAATTAAGAAAGCCTAAGGTTCATGTAGGAGCTCTGGTAGCATAGTGGCTAAGACACTTGCCTGCTAACCAGATGGCTGGAGGTTCAAACCCACCAGCCACTCCTTGGAAGGAAGGTTGGGCAATCCTACTTCCGTAGTGATACTGCCTCAGGAACCCAAGGAGGGGTCGCTATGAGTCGGGTTTGACTCGACGGCACATAACAACAACAACAACAACAAGGTTCATGTGGGATACCATCAAAGGAATAATCTAGGTGTCATTGGAATTTCAGAACAAGAAGAAAAAAAAAAAAACCACTGAGAAAATTGTCCAACATTTGTTGGAAGAGAACTTCCCTGATATGATGAAAGATGAGAATATATCCATTCAGAAGTCCAACGAACCCCAAACAGAACAGACCTCAAAAGAAAATCACCAAGACATATCATCATCAAACTCCTCACAACCAAAGACAAGGAAAGAATCCTGGAAGCAGCACAGGAAAAATGAAAAGTTACTTAAAAAGGACAATGAGTAAGAATAGGCTCTGATTTCTCAGCAGAAACTGTGCAAGTGAGAAGGCAATGGGATGGTATATATAAAACCCTGAAAGAGAAGAATTTTCAACCAAGAATTATATACTGAGCAAAATTGTCCCTCAAATATGATGGTGAAATTAGGAAATTGCCAGATAAGCAGAAATTAAGGGAATTTGTTAAAACCAGACCAATCTTACAAGAAATACTAAAGGGAGTCATTTGAATAGAGAACAAATAATAGCAAACAAGTGACCAATAATACACAAGATGACTTAACTCAGAAGCCAACATGGCTATGGGTGTATTCAAAGTAAAGTAAGATTACAAGATTGTAAACAGGGAACCAAGGACGTCAATTGGCAAATGAGGACAACTACTAACCAAAAAGAGGGGGAAAATAGTGTAGTTACAGAACTTCTAAATGGTGAGGAGACAATTACAAGATAGAATGGACTGTTCTAAAAGCAGGGAAAAAATTATAAATCACAGGATAACCTCAGAGAAAAATGATAAACCTTCACATCACTATAAAAAAGAGGACAAGCACAAATATTTATCAAATACTAAAACAATAACAATGAAGGAAATGATAACATGATTCATAAACATAATGAGCTCAGCAAAAATAATATGGAACAAAAAACAGGAACATTATGGAAAATCTCACAAAATGACAGCAACCAATTCATATTTGTCAATAATTACACTGAATGTTAACAGATTAAATGCATCACTCACGAAACAGAGAGTTGCAGACTGGATAAGAAAACAAAATCTGTCAATATGCTGCCTACAAGAGACACACCTTAGTGATAAAGACAAAAATAGACTAAAAATCAAAGGTTGGAAAAATATATATCAAGCAAATGCAACCGTAAAAGAGCAGGAGTGGTAATATTAATTTCTGATAAAATTGACTTTAAAAACAAAAACCATCATACGAGACAAGGAAGGACATTATATAATGATTAAAGGATATTATATAATGATTAAAGAAGACATAACCATAATAAATATCTATGAACCCAATGAAAGAGCCCCAAAATACATAAGTCAGATTTTGAAAGAGTTGAAAAGCCAAATAGATGACTCCACAGTCATAGCAGGAGGCTTTTATATACCACTTTCAATGAAAGATAGAACAACGGGCAAGGAACTCAACAAAGATGCAGAAGAGCTAAACAATCCAATCCACCAACTTGCCCTTATAGACATCTACAGAGTACTTCACCCAACAATAGCACAATATATATTCTTTTCCAGTGCACATGGAACATTCTCCAGAACAGACCATATGGTGGGTCATACAGCAAGCCTTAATCAATCTAAAAACATTGAAAAAATACAAAGCATCTTCTCAGATTGCAATGCTATCAAATTAAAAATCAACAATAGGAAGATCAACAGAAAAAGAGCAAATATTTGGAAACTGAACACCACCCTCCTTAAGAAAGTTGGGTAAGAGAAGAAATGAAAAATGAAATTTTAAAAATTAAATTAATCAAATGAGAATGAAAACACAACATACCAAAATCTTTGGGACACAGCAAAAGCAGCAATCCAAAGCCAATTTATAGCAATAAGTGCACCCATCAAAAAAGAAGAAAGAGCCAAAGTCAACACTTTAAACCAACATTTCCAACAATTAGAAAAGGATCAGCAAGAAAAGCCCATAGTCACCAGAAGAAAGGAAATAATCAAGATTCGAGCAGAAATCAATGAAACAGAAAACAGAAGGGTAATAGAAAAAATCAAGACCAGAAGTTCGTTTTTTGAAAAGATCAATAAAATTGACAAATTTAACAAAGGAAAAGAGGGAGAGAATACAAATAACACGAATAAGAAATAAAATGGGTGACATCACAACAGAATCAACTGAAATCAAAAGGATAATATCAGGCTACTATGAAGAGCTGTACTCCAACAAATTTGAAAATCTGGAAGAAGTGGACACATTGCTAGAAACACAACAGTTACTTAAACACAAACTGATGTGGACAAGTTGAACAGATCCATAACAAAAGAAGAAATTGAAGAGGTCATTAAAAAAAAATTGCCAACAACAAAAGGTCCTGGCATATAGTTTCACCAGAGAGTTCTACCAAACACTCAAAGAAGAACTGAAACCAATCCCACTAAAAATATTCCAAAACATAGAAAAGAATGGAATCCTCCCATATTCATATTATGAAGCAAGCATAACCTTGATACTAAAACCAGGCAAAGACATCACTCAAAAAGAAAACTACAGACCAATATCCCTCATGAATATAGATGCAAAAA
>NW_006921791.1:3703528-3709526 GCF_000298275.1 Orycteropus afer afer | reverse complement strand
AATATATGGCATAAATAGACTATCAAGCATCCCGCAAAATACACAACCGGTAGAAGATAAACTAGATGAATGGGACCTTCTAAATATTACATTTTTGTGTGCTTCTAAAGACTTCTCCAAAAGAGTCAAAAGAGAACCTACAGAATGAGAAAAAATGTTCGACAATGACATATCTGACAAGGGACTTATCTCTAGAATTTATAGAAAACTCCAGCACCTCAACAACAAAAAGACAAACAATCCAATAAAAAATGGGCAGAAGACATGCATAGATACTTCACCCAAGTGGGTACTCAGGTTGCCAACAAATATGTGAAGAAATGCTCCAAGACAGTATCACTACAGAAGTAGATTGCCCAACCTTCCTTCCAAGGAGTGGTTAGTAGGTTTGAACATTCAGCCTTCTGGTTAGCAGTCAAGTGCCTTAGGCACTATGCTACCAGAGCTCCCATTAACCACTAGAGAGATGTAAATCAAAACAACAATGGGATATCACCTTGGCCCAGCACTAGTAGAAAAGTTCAACAAGACAGAAAATAACAAATGTTAGTGAGGATGCAGAGAGATTGGGACTCTCATACACTGCTGGTGGGACTATAAAATGATACAACCACTGTGGAAAGCAGTGTGGCGATTCCTTAAAAAGTTGGAATTAGAAATACCATTTGACCCAGCCATTCCATTACTAGGTATATATCCTATAGAAATGAGAGCCAAGACAAGAACAGGTATATGTACATCCATATTCATTGCAGCACTATTACTATGTAAATCAGTAGCCAAAAGATGAAAACAACCTAGGTGTCCATCAACTGAAGAATAGATAACCAAACTATGGTTCATGCACACAGCGGAATATTATGCAACCCTAAAGAGTAATGTAGAATCTGCAAAATACCACATTAACATGGATGACTTTGGAGGATATTAATGCTGAGTGAAATAATTCAATCACAGAAGGACAAATATGGTATTAGTCCACTATTGTAAAAAGTCAAGGAAAGATTTCTATATGGAAGGAAATTTTCTTTGTTGGTTACCAAGGGTAGGAGGGGAGGGAAGGGAAAACTGTTAGGTAGAAACAAGTATTGATTTGGGGAAGAGAAGGGCAATGTACCAAATATGAGTGATCAACACAGTGGTATTGAGGAAGAGAAAGACATAGAGAGGTGCATGGGAGGTACAGACAACAAAGATGAATACTTTTGCACATACCGTACTGTATTATCAGTCAAGGCAAACATGGATATATGGGTGGATAGATGGGTAGATAGACTGAACTACTAGGTATGTCTATGCAGAGGGGAGTGTGCCCCAGGCCAGGTATAGTGTTGGCAGACTGTTTCTACAAATGTATTGTTATATTCTGTAAGAATTCTCAGGTATATTGTAGAGCTGACAAGGAACAAGATTGTAGTCACTCCTTGACCACAGCCAGCACTCAGAGGAAATGAGTAGTTGGACCTGTAAGCTCAGGGCCATAGTCACAGAAGACATCAAGCTCAATTGGCATAACATACTACACAAAACATTGTTCCACTCCCTAGTTTGGTGAGCAGCACCTGGGATCTTAAAAGCTTGCAAGCAGCCATCTAGATGCAACAATGGATCTCCCCTCATCCTGAGCAAAGAAGAATGAAGAAAACCAAAGATGCGTGGAAACAATTAATCCAAGTGACAGGTATACTATGCAATCCTCAGCCTATATGACTATGAGAAGAAATAGATGGTGCCCACCTACCACTTTCAACCACTAGGCGGGGGGAATCTATGTTGGAGATTCTAGATAGAGTGGGGGAACAATGTGGAACAAAACTCAAAATCTTTGAAAATAAAAAGGGACCAGGTTTGCTTGTCTGATGGAGCCTGGTGGAGCCACTGAATCTATGACCCCTAGCTGCCCTTCAGGTCTGGAATTGAACCCACTCGTATGACTTCCAGCCAAACAAAAGACAGGTATATGAGCTGAACATTTACATTAGGTAGATACACTCCATTGGAGAACAATCGTGGGAGAAAGAAGGGCTGTTTATACACAGGGAGACAGCTTAGGTGGTAGGAGTGCCTGGAGGGATGGACACAGGGAAGAGGTAACTATGGGGAGGAAGTGGGAGGGGAGATGTTGCATTGTGGTAAATTGTAGTCAGTGTCATGAGACAAAGTATATGTGAGCTGCTGTATGGGAAGTGAATTTGCTCTATAAAGTTTCACCCAAATTGCAATAAAAAAGAAATATAGCTCTTTCTTTCAAAGATTTTCAAACTGCTTCTGATTTCAACATACTGCTATCCCAACTTTCAATGGCATATGATCCCTCTAATTCTTCAGTCTTTCTGGAATGCTGTGGTAGAGATCTATCTGTTACTAAATTTTCTCCCATGTAAGCATAAAATTTAAGCTGCAGAGGCAATTGCCATTTATTCATCTGCTTCTTCATTTCCAAAATATTGCTGTCATCCTTTTTTCTTGGTTGTATGCCATTGTCTAACCCCTTTGCTATCATTTTTGTGGACTTTTGGAGTAACTAATAATGTACAATGTTTAATGGAAATCTAATACTATTTATCAACTTTCAAATGCTCATTGTTCTATTTTCTCCTTTTCTTTTTTTTTTTTTTTTCCTCCAGATCCTGCTGTCTACTCAACAGGTAAAAAAATGAAATCACCAGCATTTACTGGAGAAGTAGAGCTAATTCTCCCAAATGCCAACATAAATCTAAGAAGCTTATGTATGACACTAGCCTTCAACATTCCTAAACTGAGAAACTCAAAATAAGATGTAGTTCCTGACAAGTAATGGGAAATGGGGCTAAATGTTTAAAATATGAGTGAATTGAAAAGTTCATGATCTTTGATAATCTGACTAATATAATTTTGTTCTAAGGATTCGAGAAAATGTGTCCTCTTCTAGGTGTCTATTTGGGTACTTGGAATTATACTCTACTACCAACCCTGGGAACCACATAAACATTGCTACAGCTGTTCCTGCTTAGAAAAAGCTACTACTTTGCTCTTGTATCACATTCTGTGCTAACTCTTTTGGTAATAGATTTTCTTGACTTCACAACTATTCATATACTTTTGAGATAGTTTCGTAGATTATATATGAATACATAAGGCCATCTGAAGTCTTAGACAAAGACACTGGCATAGTGTATTCTAAAATTTTAATGTTTACCACAACTTAAATAAATAAAAATAAAATGCTTATTAAATATTTATTCCTGTCTGTAAATTCTGAAGATATGATCTCAAGGAGTACTGAGGAATGATTGACAAAACAATTTCTTATAGGAAAGAGCTCACTATTATTTAAACCAAAGCCCATATAGTAGCAATAGTGGATTACCTAATTGCAGCTAAACTATCTACCAACTTCTATTATTTGGAATTCAGCAAGGAATAGAAAGGCAAAAATCAAAATTTTCCAGTCATCCTCACTTTCAGCAAGCAAGGTTGTGTGTGTCATCAGCATATCACATGTAGTTAATGGGTCTTCCTCCAATCCTAATGCTGCATTCTTCTTCATATAGTCCAGTTTCTCAGATGATTTGCTCAGTATACAGATTGAGTAAGTATGGTGAAAGGATCCAACTCTGACATACACCTTTCCTGATTTTAAACCATTCAGTATCCTCTGTCCTTTTTGAATTACTGCTTCTCAGACCAAATACAGATTCTTCATGAGCACAATTAAGTGTTCTGGAATTCCCTTTCATCACAGTGCTGTCCATAATTTATTATGATCCAATAACAAATGCCTTTGCATAGTCAATAAAGCATAAGTAAACATTTTTCTGGTATTCTTTGTTCTCAGCAAAGACCCATCTGACATTAGCAGTGATATCCCTCATCTATGCCCTCTTCTGAATTTGGCTTTAATTTCTGGCAGTTCCATGTCAAGATATCACTGCAACTGTTGTTAAATTATTTTCAGCAAAATTTTATATGTGTGTAATATTAATGATATTGTTCAATAATTTCCACATTCCATTGAGTCACCTTTCTTTGGAAGGGGCACAAATAGGAATCTTTTCCTGTTAGTTAGACAGATAGCTGTCTTCTAAATTCTTAGCATAAAAGAGAGAGCACCACCAGCCCTGTGTCCATTTGTTGAAACATCTCAGTGGATGTTCTGTCAATATCTAGAGCCTTGTTTTTCAGCAATTACTTAAGTGCAGCCTCAACTTCTTCTTTCAGTATCATATGCTACCTGTTGAAATGGTCGAACACTTACCAATTCTTTTTAATACATTAAATGTGTGTATTCCTTCCATCTTTTTGATGCTTCCTGTATCTTTCAATATTTTGCCCATAGAATCCTTCAGTGTTGCAACTCAAGGCTTAAATTATTTCTTCAGTTCCTTCAGCTTGAAAAATGCTGACTGTGTTATTCTCTTTTGGTTTTCTAATTACAGGTCCTTGCACATTTCATTATAATACTTTACTTTGTCTTCTCAAACTGCCCTTTGATATCTTTTATTCTGTTCTTTTATTTCATCACTTCTTTCATTTGCTTCAGCTACTATCCATTTGAGAGCAAGTTTCAGAGTCTCTTCTGACATCCATTTTAGTTCTTTCATTCTTGTCTTTTTAATGACCTTTGTTTTCTTCATGTACAATGTTCTTATTGACATCCACAACTAGTCTGGTCTTCAGTCACTGATGTTCAGTAAGTCAAAACTATTCCTCCAGTGGTTCTAAATTGAGGTAGAATGTAATCAAGGTCATATTTTGGCTGTTGTGAACTTGTTTTCATTTTCTTCAGCTTCAACCTGAACTTGCATATGAGCAATTGGTGATCTACTCCATAGTCTGCACCCCTGCCTTGTTCTGACTAGTGATATTGCGCTTTTCCATTGTCTCTTTTCACAGATGGAACCAACTTGTTTTCAGTGTATTTTATCGAGATGTCCATGTGTATAGTCACTGTTTATGTGATTGACAAAAAGGTATTTGCAATGAGTAAGCTTTGCTCTTGCAAAATTCTATCTTGCTGTATCTGATGTCATTTCTTTAACCAAGGCCATATTTTCCAACTATTGATGCTTCTTCTTTGTTTCTGACTTCTGCATTCCAATCACTGGTATTTATCCACATATCTTTATTTCATATTTGGTCAATTTCAGATAGCAGAAGTTGGAAAAAATCTTCAATTTCTTCATTGTTGGCTTAGTGGTTTGTGCATAAATTTGAATAATAGTAGTATTAACAATTCTTCCTTCTAGAGGTATGGCTATCATCCTATCACTGACAGCATTCAGTTTTCACACTATGCTGGCTTGTGTGTTGCTGTTTTACTGGACGCTATGCAATGGTGTTTCAAATAACTCTCACCCATGGTGGAGAGCTTCCTGGAGAGCTTTCAGACTAAGACTGAGTAGAAATAAAGAGAGGGTCATCCACATATGACAAAAAGGCCACTAAAAACCTTATAAATATCAGTGTAAGATCATCTGACATATAATGGAAAACTTTATGAATAGCAGAAAAGTGTTGTCTGATATAGTGACAGAAGATATTCCCCTCAATTTGGAAGAAATTCAAATGTGACTGAGGAGTAGCTGCCCTCTCAAAGTAGAATCAATTTTAATGACATGGTAAAGCTCTCTGGACCTTCATTTGCTTGTGTGGCACCACTCAAAATGAGAGGAAATAGCTGCAAACATTCATCAATAATCAGAACGTAGAATGTACAAAGCATGAATCTAGGAAAATTAGAAGTTGTCAAAAATGGAATGGAACACATAAAGATCAATAGCCTAGGCATAAGTGAGCTGAAATTGACTAGCATTAGCCATTTTAAAATAGACACTCATAAGGTCTTCCACACTATAAATAATAAATTGAAGAGGAATTGGGTCACATTCATTACCAAAAAAAACACTTCAAGATCCATCCTGAAGTACAATGCTGTCAATGGTAGGATAGTATCTACTTATGGGTTAGAATGTATATATATATATATATATATATATATATATATATATATATATAT